>NC_090445.1:1360073005-1360281762 GCF_031143425.1 Pleurodeles waltl | reverse complement strand
GGAAGGAAATTTGTGGCTCCTCTCAGATTCCAGAACTTACTGTCATAGAAATGTGAGGAAAATGTGTTTTTTTAGCCAAATTTTGTGGTTTGCAAAGGATTCTGGGTAACAGAACCTGGTCAGAGCCCCACAAGTCACCCCATCTTGGATTCCCCTACATCTCTAGTTTAAAAAAAAGCACAGGTTTGGTAGGTTTCCCTAGGTGCCGGCTGAGCTGGAGGCCAAAATCTACAGGTAGGCACTTTGCAAAAAACAGCTCTGTTTTCTGTGATGTGTCCACGTTGTGTTTTGGGGCATAGCCTGTCGTGGGCGCTAGGCCTACCCACACAAGTGAGTTACCATTTTTATCGGGAGACTTGGGGGAACGCTGGGTGGAAGGAATTTGTGGCTCCTCTCATATTCCAGAACTTTCTATCACCGGAATGTGAGGAAAATATGTTTTTTTAGCCAAATTTTGAGGTTTGCAAAGGATTCTGGTAACAGAACCTGGTCAGAGCCCCACAAGTCACCCCATCTTGGATTCCCCTAGGTGTCTAGTTTTCAAAAATGCACAGGTTTGGTAGGTTTCCCTAGGAGCCGGCTGACCTAGAGGCCAAAATCTACAGGTAGGCACTTTGCAAAAAACAGCTCTGTTTTCTTTCAAAAAATGGGATGTGCCCACTTTGTGTTTTTGGACATTTCCTATCGCGGGCGCTAGGACTACCCACACAAGTGAGGTATCATTTTATCGGGAGACTTGGGGGAACGCTGGGTGGATGGAAATTTGTGGCTCCTCTCAGATTCCAGAACTTTCTGTCACCGAAATGTGAGGAAAATGTGTTTTTTTAGCCAAATTTTGAGGTTTGCAAAGGATTCTGGGTAACAGAACCTGGTCAGAGCCCCACAAGTCACCCCATCTTGGATTCCCCTCGGTCTCTAGTTTTTAAAAATGCACAGGTTTGGTAGGTTTCCCTAGGTGCCGGTAGAGCTAGAGGCCAAAATCTACAGGTAGGCACTTTGCAAAAAACAGCTCTGTTTTCTGTGATGTGTCCACGTTGTTTTTTGGGGCATATCCTGTTGCGGGCGCTAGGCCTACCCACAAAAGTGAGGTACCATTTTTATCGGGAGACTTGGGGGAACGCTGGGTGGAAGGAAATTTGTGGCTCCTCTCAGATTCCAGAACTTTCTGTCACCGAAATATGAGGAAAATTTGTTTTTTTAGCCAAATTTTGAGGTTTGCAAAGGATCCTGGGTAACAGAACCTGGTCAGAGCCCCACAAGTCACCCAATCTTGGATTCCCCTCGGTCTCTAGTTTTTAAAAATGCACAGGTTTGGTAGGTTTCCCTAGGTGCCGGCTGAGCTAGAGGCCAAAATCTACAGGTAGGCACTTTGCAAAAAACAGCTCTGTTTTCTGTGATGTGTCCACGTTGTGTTTTGGGGCATATCCTGTTGCGGGCGCTAGGCTACCCACACAAGTGAGGTACCATTTTTATCGGGAGACTTGGGGGAATGCTGGGTGGAAGGATATTTGTGGCTCCTCTCAGATTCCAGAACTTTCTGTCACCGAAATGTGAGGAAAATATGTTTTTTTAGCAAAATTTTGAGGTTTGCAAAGGATTCTGGGTAACAGAACCTAGTCAGAGCCCCACAAGTCACCCCATCTTGGATTCTCCTAGGTCTCTAGTTTCAAAAATGCACAGGTTTGGTAGGTTTCCCTATGTGTCGGCTGAGCTGGAGGCCAAAATCTACAGGTAGGCACTGTTTCCAATGAAAAAATGTGATGTGTCCCCGTTGTGTTTTGGGCTATTTCCTGTTACGGGCGCTAGGCCTACCCACACAAGTGAGGTATCATTTTTTATTGGGAGACTTGGGGAACGCTGGGTGGAAGGAAATTTGTAGCTCCTCTCAGATTCCAGAACTTTCTGTCACCGAAATATGAGGAAAATTTGTTTTTTTAGCCAAAATTTGATTTTTACAAAGGATTCTGGGTGACAGAACCTGGTCAGAGCCCCACAAGTCACCCGATCTTGGATTCCCCTACGTCTCTAGTTTTAAAAAATGCACAGGTTTGGTAGGTTTCCCTAGGTGCCGGCTGAGCTAGAGGCCAAAATCTACAGGTAAGCACTGTTTTCAATGAAAAAATGTGATGTGTCCCCGTTGTGTTTTGGGCCATTTCCTGTTACGGGCGCTAGGCCTACCCACACAAGTGAGGTATCATTTTTATTGGGAGACTTGGGGGAACGCTGGGTGGAAGGAAAATTTGTAGCTCCTCTCAGATTCCAGAACTTTCTGTCACCGAAATATGAGGAAAATGTGTTTTTTTAGCCAAAATTTGAGGTTTACAAAGGATTCTGGGTGACAGAACCTGGTCAGAGCCCCACAAGTCACCCCATCTTGGATTCTCCTCGGTCTCTAGTTTTCAAAAATGCACAGGTTTGGTAGGTTTCCCTATGTGCCGGCTGACCTGGAGGCCAAATCTACAGGTAGGAACTTTGCAAAAAACAGCTCTGTTTTCTGTGATGTGTCCACGTTGTGTTTTGGGGCATACCCTGTCGCGGGCGCTAGGCCTACCCACACAAGTGAGGTACCATTTTTATCGGGAACCTTGGGGGAACGCTGGGTGGAAGGACATTAGCGGCTCCTCTCAGATTCCAGAACTTTCTGTCACCGAAATGTATGGAAAATATGTTTTTTTAGCCAAATTTTGAGGTTTGCAAAGGATTCCGGGTAACAGAACCTGGTCAGAGCCCCACAAGTCACCCCATCTTGGATTCCCCTAGGTGTCTAGTTTTCAAAAATGCACAGGTTTAGTAGGTTTCCCTAGGTGCTGGCTGAGCTAGAGGCCAAAATCTACAGGTAGGCACTTTGCAAAAAACTGCTCTGTTTTCTTTCAAAAAATGGGATGTGCCCACTTTGTGTTTTTGGACATTTCCTATCGCGGGCGCTAGGACTACCCACACAAGTGAGGTATCATTTTTATCGGGAGACTTGGGGGAACGCTGGGTGGACGGAAATTTGTGGCTCCTCCTCAGATTCCAGAACTTTCTGTCACCGAAATGTGTGGAAAATGTGTTTTTTTAGCCAAAATTTGAGGTTTGCAAAGGATTCTGGGTGACAGAACCTGGTCAGAGCCCCACAAGTCACCCCATCTTGGATTCTCCTAGGTCTCTAGTTTTAAAAAATGCACAGTTTTGGTAGGTTTCCCTAGGTGCCGGCTGAGCTAGAGGCCAAAATCTACAGGTAGGCACTTTGCAAAAAAACAGCTCTGTTTTCTTTCAAAAAATGGGTTGTGTCCATGTTGCGTTTTGGGGCGTTTCCTGTTGCGGGCGCTAGGCCTACCCACACAAGTGAGGTATCATTTTTATCGGGAGACTTGGATGAACGCTGGGTGGAAGGAAATTTGTGGCTCCTCTCAGATTCCAGAACTTTCTGTCACCGAAATGTGAGGAAAATGTGTTTTTTTTGCCAAAATTTGAGGTTTGCAAAGGATTCTGGGTAATAGAACCTGGTCAGAGCCCCACAAGTCACCCCATCTTGGATTCCCCTCGGTCTCTAGTTTTAAAAAATGCACAGGTTTGGTAGGTTTCCCTAGGTGCCGGCTGAGCTAGAGGCCAAAATCTACAGGTAGGCACTGTTTTCAATGAAAAAATGTGATGTGTCCCCGTTGTGTTTTGGGCCATTTCCTGTTATGGGCGCTAGGCCTACCCACACAAGTGAGGTATCATTTTTATCGGGAGACAGGGGGGAACGCTGGGTGGAAGGAAATTTGTGGCTCCTCTCAGATTCCAGAACTTTCTGTCACCGAAATATGAGGAAAATGTGTTTTTTTTGCCAAAATTTGAGGTTTGCAAAGGATTCTGGGTGACAGAAGCTGGTCAGAGCCCCACAAGTCACCCCATCTTGGATTCTCCTAGGTCTCTAGTTTTCAAAAATGCACAGGTTTGGTAGGTTTCCCTATGTGCCGGCTGAGCTGGAGGCCAAAATCTACAGGTAGGCACTTTGCAAAAAACAGCTCTGTTTTCTGTCAAAAAATGGGATGTGCCCACTTTGTGTTTTGGGACATTTCCTGTCGCGGGCGCTAGGACTACCCACACAAGTGAGGTATCATTTTTATCGGGAGACTTGGGGGAACGCTGGGTGGAAGGAAATTTGTGGCTCCTCTCAGATTCCAGAACTTTCTGTCATAGAAATGTGAGGAAAATGTGTTTTTTTTAGCCAAATCTTGTGGTTTGCAAAGGATTCTGGGTAGCAGAACCTGGTCAGAGCCCCACAAGTCACCCCATCTTGGATTCCCCTACGTCTCCAGTTTAAAAAAAAGCACAGGTTTGGTAGGTTTCCCTAGGTGCCGGCTGAGCTGGAGGCCAAAATCTACAGGTAGGCACTTTTAAAAAAACAGCTCTGTTTTCTGTGATGTGTCCACGTTGTGTTTTGGGGCATACACTGTTGCGTGCGCTAGGCCTACCCACACAAGTGAGGTACCATTTTTATCGGTAGACTTGGGGGAACGCTGGGTGGAAGGAAACTTGTGGCTCATCTCAGATTCCAGAACTTTCTGTCACCGAAATATGAGGAAAATGTGTTTTTTTAGCCAAAATTTGAGGTTTACAAAGGATTCTGGGTGACAGAACCTGGTCAGAGCCCCACAAGTCACCCCATCTTGGATTCTCCTCGGTCTCTAGTTTTAAAAAATGCACAGGTTTGGTAGGTTTCCCTATGTGCCGGCTGAGCTGGAGGCCAAATCTACAGGTAGGAACTTTGCAAAAAACAGCTCTGTTTTCTGTGATGTGTCCACGTTGTGTTTTGGGGCATACCCTGTCGTGGGCGCTAGGCCTACCCACACAAGTGAGTTACCATTTTTATCGGGAGACTTGGGGGAACGCTGGGTGGAAGGAAATTTGTGGCTCCTCTCATATTCCAGAACTTTCTATCACCGAAATGTGAGGAAAATATGTTTTTTTAGCCAAATTTTGAGGTTTGCAAAGGATTCTGGTAACAGAACCTGGTCAGAGCCCCACAAGTCACCCCATCTTGGATTCCCCTAGGTGTCTAGTTTTAAAAAATGCACAGGTTTGGTAGGTTTCCCGAGGTGCCGGCTGACCTAGAGGCCAAAATCTACAGGTAGGCACTTTGCAAAAAACAGCTCTGTTTTCTTTCAAAAAATGGGATGTGCCCACTTTGTGTTTTTGGACATTTCCTATCGCGGGCGCTAGGACTACCCACACAAGTGAGGTATCATTTTTATCGGGAGACTTGGGGGAACGCTGGGTGGATGGAAATTTGTGGCTCCTCTCAGATTCCAGAACTTTCTGTCACCGAAATGTGAGGAAAATGTGTTTCTTTAGCCAAATTTTGAGGTTTGCAAAGGATTCTGGGTAACAGAACCTGGTCAGAGCCCCACAAGTCACCCCATCTTGGATTCCCCTCGGTCTCTAGTTTTTAAAAATGCACAGGTTTGGTAGGTTTCCCTAGGTGCCGGTAGAGCTAGAGGCCAAAATCTACAGGTAGGCACTTTGCAAAAAACAGCTCTGTTTTCTGTGATGTGTCCACGTTGTTTTTTGGGGCATATCCTGTTGCGGGCGCTAGGCCTACCCACACAAGTGAGGTACCATTTTTATCGGGAGACTTGGGGGAACGCTGGGTGGAAGGAAATTTGTGGCTCCTCTCAGATTCCAGAACTTTCTGTCACCGAAATATGAGGAAAATTTGTTTTTATAGCCAAATTTTGAGGTTTGCAAAGGATCCTGGGTAACAGAACCTGGTCAGAGCCCCACAAGTCACCCAATCTTGGATTCCCCTCGGTCTCTAGTTTTTAAAAATGCACAGGTTTGGTAGGTTTCCCTAGGTGCTGGCTGAGCTAGAGGCCAAAATCTACAGGTAGGCACTTTGCAAAAAACAGCTCTGTTTTCTGTGATGTGTCCACATTGTGTTTTGGGGCATATCCTGTTGCGGGCGCTAGGCCTACCCACACAAGTGAGGTACCATTTTTATCGGGAGACTTGGGGGAATGCTGGGTAGAAGGAAATTTGTGGCTCCTCTCAGATTCCAGAACATTCTGTCACCGAAATGTGAGGAAAATATGTTTTTTTAGCCAAATTTTGAGGTTTGCAAAGGATTCTGGGTAACAGAACCTGGTCAGAGCCCTACAAGTCAACAGATCTTGGATTCCCCTAGGTCTCTAGTTTTCAAAAATGCACAGGTTTGGTAGGTTTCCCTATGTGCCGGCTGAGCTGGAGGCCAAAATCTACAGGTAGGCACTTTGCAAAAAACAGCTCTGTTTTCTGTCAAAAAATGGGATGTGCCCACTTTGTGTTTTGGGACATTTCCTGTCGCGGGCGCTAGGACTACCCACACAAGTGAGGTATAATTTTTATCTGGAGACTTGGGGGAACGCTGGGTGGAAGGAAATTTGTGGCTCCTCTCAGATTCCAGAACTTACTGTCATAGAAATGTGAGGAAAATGTGTTTTTTTAGCCAAATTTTGTGGTTTGCAAAGGATTCTGGGTAACAGAACCTGGTCAGAGCCCCACAAGTCACCCCATCTTGGATTCCCCTACATCTCTAGTTTAAAAAAAAGCACAGGTTTGGTAGGTTTCCCTAGGTGCCGGCTGAGCTGGAGGCCAAAATCTACAGGTAGGCACTTTGCAAAAAACAGCTCTGTTTTCTGTGATGTGTCCACGTTGTGTTTTGGGGCATAGCCTGTCGTGGGCGCTAGGCCTACCCACACAAGTGAGTTACCATTTTTATCGGGAGACTTGGGGGAACGCTGGGTGGAAGGAAATTTGTGGCTCCTCTCATATTCCAGAACTTTCTATCACCGGAATGTGAGGAAAATATGTTTTTTTAGCCAAATTTTGAGGTTTGCAAAGGATTCTGGTAACAGAACCTGGTCAGAGCCCCACAAGTCACCCCATCTTGGATTCCCCTAGGTGTCTAGTTTTCAAAAATGCACAGGTTTGGTAGGTTTCCCTAGGTGCCGGCTGACCTAGAGGCCAAAATCTACAGGTAGGCACTTTGCAAAAAACAGCTCTGTTTTCTTTCAAAAAATGGGATGTGCCCACTTTGTGTTTTTGGACATTTCCTATCGCGGGCGCTAGGACTACCCACACAAGTGAGGTATCATTTTTATCGGGAGACTTGGGGGAACGCTGGGTGGATGGAAATTTGTGGCTCCTCTCAGATTCCAGAACTTTCTGTCACCGAAATGTGAGGAAAATGTGTTTTTTTAGCCAAATTTTGAGGTTTGCAAAGGATTCTGGGTAACAGAACCTGGTCAGAGCCCCACAAGCCACCCCATCTTGGATTCCCCTCGGTCTCTAGTTTTTAAAAATGCACAGGTTTGGTAGGTTTCCCTAGGTGCCGGTAGAGCTAGAGGCCAAAATCTACAGGTAGGCACTTTGCAAAAAACAGCTCTGTTTTCTGTGATGTGTCCACGTTGTTTTTTGGGGCATATCCTGTTGCGGGCGCTAGGCCTACCCACACAAGTGAGGTACCATTTTTATCGGGAGACTTGGGGGAACGCTGGGTGGAAGGAAATTTGTGGCTCCTCTCAGATTCCAGAACTTTCTGTCACCGAAATATGAGGAAAATGTGTTTTTTTAGCCAAATTTTGAGGTTTGCAAAGGATCCTGGGTAACAGAACCTGGTCAGAGCCCCACAAGTCACCCAATCTTGGATTCCCCTCGGTCTCTAGTTTTTAAAAATGCACAGGTTTGGTAGGTTTCCCTAGGTGCCGGCTGAGCTAGAGGCCAAAATCTACAGGTAGGCACTTTGCAAAAAACAGCTCTGTTTTCTGTGATGTGTCCACGTTGTGTTTTGGGGCATATCCTGTTGCGGGCGCTAGGCCTACCCACACAAGTGAGGTACCATTTTTATCGGGAGACTTGGGGGAATGCTGGGTGGAAGGATATTTGTGGCTCCTCTCAGATTCCAGAACTTTCTGTCACCGAAATGTGAGGAAAATATGTTTTTTTAGCCAAATTTTGAGGTTTGCAAAGGATTCTGGGTAACAGAACCTAGTCAGAGCCCCACAAGTCACCCCATCTTGGATTCTCCTAGGTCTCTAGTTTTCAAAAATGCACAGGTTTGGTAGGTTTCCCTATGTGTCGGCTGAGCTGGAGGCCAAAATCTACAGGTAGGCACTGTTTTCAATGAAAAAATGTGATGTGTCCCCGTTGTGTTTTGGGCTATTTCCTGTTACGGGCGCTAGGCCTACCCACACAAGTGAGGTATCATTTTTATTGGGAGACTTGGGGGAACGCTGGGTGGAAGGAAATTTGTAGCTCCTCTCAGATTCCAGAACTTTCTGTCACCGAAATATGAGGAAAATTTGTTTTTTTAGCCAAAATTTGATTTTTACAAAGGATTCTGGGTGACAGAACCTGGTCAGAGCCCCACAAGTCACCCGATCTTGGATTCCCCTACGTCTCTAGTTTTAAAAAATGCACAGGTTTGGTAGGTTTCCCTAGGTGCCGGCTGAGCTAGAGGCCAAAATCTACAGGTAAGCACTGTTTTCAATGAAAAAATGTGATGTGTCCCCGTTGTGTTTTGGGCCATTTCCTGTTACGGGCGCTAGGCCTACCCACACAAGTGAGGTATCATTTTTATTGGGAGACTTGGGGGAACGCTGGGTGGAAGGAAATTTGTAGCTCCTCTCAGATTCCAGAACTTTCTGTCACCGAAATATGAGGAAAATGTGTTTTTTTAGCCAAAATTTGAGGTTTACAAAGGATTCTGGGTGACAGAACCTGGTCAGAGCCCCACAAGTCACCCCATCTTGGATTCTCCTCGGTCTCTAGTTTTCAAAAATGCACAGGTTTGGTAGGTTTCCCTATGTGCCGGCTGACCTGGAGGCCAAATCTACAGGTAGGAACTTTGCAAAAAACAGCTCTGTTTTCTGTGATGTGTCCACGTTGTGTTTTGGGGCATACCCTGTCGCGGGCGCTAGGCCTACCCACACAAGTGAGGTACCATTTTTATCGGGAACCTTGGGGGAACGCTGGGTGGAAGGACATTAGCGGCTCCTCTCAGATTCCAGAACTTTCTGTCACCGAAATGTATGGAAAATATGTTTTTTTAGCCAAATTTTGA
Organism: Pleurodeles waltl; assembly: GCF_031143425.1. Classification (NCBI taxonomy): domain Eukaryota; kingdom Metazoa; phylum Chordata; class Amphibia; order Caudata; family Salamandridae; genus Pleurodeles; species Pleurodeles waltl. The sequence goes on along the minus strand of NC_090445.1, from coordinate 1,360,272,695 downwards.
GGTTTGCAAAGGATTCCGGGTAACAGAACCTGGTCAGAGCCCCACAAGTCACCCCATCTTGGACTCCCCTAGGTGTCTAGTTTTCAAAAATGCACAGGTTTAGTAGGTTTCCCTAGGTGCTGGCTGAGCTAGAGGCCAAAATCTACAGGTAGGCACTTTGCAAAAAACTGCTCTGTTTTCTTTCAAAAAATGGGATGTGCCCACTTTGTGTTTTTGGACATTTCCTATCGCGGGCGCTAGGACTACCCACACAAGTGAGGTATCATTTTTATCGGGAGACTTGGGGGAACGCTGGGTGGACGGAAATTTGTGGCTCCTCTCAGATTCCAGAACTTTCTGTCACCGAAATGTGTGGAAAATGTGTTTTTTTAGCCAAAATTTGAGGTTTGCAAAGGATTCTGGGTGACAGAACCTGGTCAGAGCCCCACAAGTCACCCCATCTTGGATTCTCCTAGGTCTCTAGTTTTAAAAAATGCACAGTTTTGGTAGGTTTCCCTAGGTGCCGGCTGAGCTAGAGGCCAAAATCTACAGGTAGGCACTTTGCAAAAAACAGCTCTGTTTTCTTTCAAAAAATGGGTTGTGTCCATGTTGCGTTTTGGGGCGTTTCCTGTTGCGGGCGCTAGGCCTACCCACACAAGTGAGGTATCATTTTTATCGGGAGACTTGGATGAACGCTGGGTGGAAGGAAATTTGTGGCTCCTCTCAGATTCCAGAACTTTCTGTCACCGAAATGTGAGGAAAATGTGGTTTTTTTGCCAAAATTTGAGGTTTGCAAAGGATTCTGGGTAATAGAACCTGGTCAGAGCCCCACAAGTCACCCCATCTTGGATTCCCCTCGGTCTCTAGTTTTAAAAAATGCACAGGTTTGGTAGGTTTCCCTAGGTGCCGGCTGAGCTAGAGGCCAAAATCTACAGGTAGGCACTGTTTTCAATGAAAAAATGTGATGTGTCCCCGTTGTGTTTTGGGCCATTTCCTGTTATGGGCGCTAGGCCTACCCACACAAGTGAGGTATCATTTTTATCGGGAGACAGGGGGGAACGCTGGGTGGAAGGAAATTTGTGGCTCCTCTCAGATTCCAGAACTTTCTGTCACCGAAATATGAGGAAAATGTGTTTTTTTTGCCAAAATTTGAGGTTTGCAAAGGATTCTGGGTGACAGAAGCTGGTCAGAGCCCCACAAGTCACCCCATCTTGGATTCTCCTAGGTCTCTAGTTTTCAAAAATGCACAGGTTTGGTAGGTTTCCCTATGTGCCGGCTGAGCTGGAGGCCAAAATCTACAGGTAGGCACTTTGCAAAAAACAGCTCTGTTTTCTGTCAAAAAATGGGATGTGCCCACTTTGTGTTTTGGGACATTTCCTGTCGCGGGCGCTAGGACTACCCACACAAGTGAGGTATCATTTTTATCGGGAGACTTGGGGGAACGCTGGGTGGAAGGAAATTTGTGGCTCCTCTCAGATTCCAGAACTTTCTGTCATAGAAATGTGAGGAAAATGTGTTTTTTTAGCCAAATCTTGTGGTTTGCAAAGGATTCTGGGTAGCAGAACCTGGTCAGAGCCCCACAAGTCACCCCATCTTGGATTCCCCTACGTCTCCAGTTTAAAAAAAAGCACAGGTTTGGTAGGTTTCCCTAGGTGCCGGCTGAGCTGGAGGCCAAAATCTACAGGTAGGCACTTTTAAAAAAACAGCTCTGTTTTCTGTGATGTGTCCACGTTGTGTTTTGGGGCATACACTGTTGCGTGCGCTAGGCCTACCCACACAAGTGAGGTACCATTTTTATCGGTAGACTTGGGGGAACGCTGGGTGGAAGGAAACTTGTGGCTCATCTCAGATTCCAGAACTTTCTGTCACCGAAATATGAGGAAAATGTGTTTTTTTAGCCAAAATTTGAGGTTTACAAAGGATTCTGGGTGACAGAACCTGGTCAGAGCCCCACAAGTCACCCCATCTTGGATTCTCCTCGGTCTCTAGTTTTAAAAAATGCACAGGTTTGGTAGGTTTCCCTATGTGCCGGCTGAGCTGGAGGCCAAATCTACAGGTAGGAACTTTGCAAAAAACAGCTCTGTTTTCTGTGATGTGTCCACGTTGTGTTTTGGGGCATACCCTGTCGTGGGCGCTAGGCCTACCCACACAAGTGAGTTACCATTTTTATCGGGAGACTTGGGGGAACGCTGGGTGGAAGGAAATTTGTGGCTCCTCTCATATTCCAGAACTTTCTATCACCGAAATGTGAGGAAAATATGTTTTTTTAGCCAAATTTTGAGGTTTGCAAAGGATTCTGGTAACAGAACCTGGTCAGAGCCCCACAAGTCACCCCATCTTGGATTCCCCTAGGTGTCTAGTTTTAAAAAATGCACAGGTTTGGTAGGTTTCCCGAGGTGCCGGCTGACCTAGAGGCCAAAATCTACAGGTAGGCACTTTGCAAAAAACAGCTCTGTTTTCTTTCAAAAAATGGGATGTGCCCACTTTGTGTTTTTGGACATTTCCTATCGCGGGCGCTAGGACTACCCACACAAGTGAGGTATCATTTTTATCGGGAGACTTGGGGGAACGCTGGGTGGATGGAAATTTGTGGCTCCTCTCAGATTCCAGAACTTTCTGTCACCGAAATGTGAGGAAAATGTGTTTCTTTAGCCAAATTTTGAGGTTTGCAAAGGATTCTGGGTAACAGAACCTGGTCAGAGCCCCACAAGTCACCCCATCTTGGATTCCCCTCGGTCTCTAGTTTTTAAAAATGCACAGGTTTGGTAGGTTTCCCTAGGTGCCGGTAGAGCTAGAGGCCAAAATCTACAGGTAGGCACTTTGCAAAAAACAGCTCTGTTTTCTGTGATGTGTCCACGTTGTTTTTTGGGGCATATCCTGTTGCGGGCGCTAGGCCTACCAACACAAGTGAGGTACCATTTTTATCGGGAGACTTGGGGGAACGCTGGGTGGAAGGAAATTTGTGGCTCCTCTCAGATTCCAGAACTTTCTGTCACCGAAATATGAGGAAAATTTGTTTTTATAGCCAAATTTTGAGGTTTGCAAAGGATCCTGGGTAACAGAACCTGGTCAGAGCCCCACAAGTCACCCAATCTTGGATTCCCCTCGGTCTCTAGTTTTTAAAAATGCACAGGTTTGGTAGGTTTCCCTAGGTGCTGGCTGAGCTAGAGGCCAAAATCTACAGGTAGGCACTTTGCAAAAAACAGCTCTGTTTTCTGTGATGTGTCCACATTGTGTTTTGGGGCATATCCTGTTGCGGGCGCTAGGCCTACCCACACAAGTGAGGTACCATTTTTATCGGGAGACTTGGGGGAATGCTGGGTAGAAGGAAATTTGTGGCTCCTCTCAGATTCCAGAACATTCTGTCACCGAAATGTGAGGAAAATATGTTTTTTTAGCCAAATTTTGAGGTTTGCAAAGGATTCTGGGTAACAGAACCTGGTCAGAGCCCTACAAGTCAACAGATCTTGGATTCCCCTAGGTCTCTAGTTTTCAAAAATGCACAGGTTTGGTAGGTTTCCCTATGTGCCGGCTGAGCTGGAGGCCAAAATCTACAGGTAGGAACTTTGCAAAAAACAGCTCTGTTTTCTGTCAAAAAATGGGATGTGCCCACTTTGTGTTTTGGGACATTTCCTGTCGCGGGCGCTAGGACTACCCACACAAGTGAGGTATAATTTTTATCTGGAGACTTGGGGGAACGCTGGGTGGAAGGAAATTTGTGGCTCCTCTCAGATTCCAGAACTTACTGTCATAGAAATGTGAGGAAAATGTGTTTTTTTAGCCAAATTTTGTGGTTTGCAAAGGATTCTGGGTAACAGAACCTGGTCAGAGCCCCACAAGTCACCCCATCTTGGATTCCCCTACATCTCTAGTTTAAAAAAAAGCACAGGTTTGGTAGGTTTCCCTAGGTGCCGGCTGAGCTGGAGGCCAAAATCTACAGGTAGGCACTTTGCAAAAAACAGCTCTGTTTTCTGTGATGTGTCCACGTTGTGTTTTGGGGCATAGCCTGTCGTGGGCGCTAGGCCTACCCACACAAGTGAGTTACCATTTTTATCGGGAGACTTGGGGGAACGCTGGGTGGAAGGAAATTTGTGGCTCCTCTCATATTCCAGAACTTTCTATCACCGGAATGTGAGGAAAATATGTTTTTTTAGCCAAATTTTGAGGTTTGCAAAGGATTCTGGTAACAGAACCTGGTCAGAGCCCCACAAGTCACCCCATCTTGGATTCCCCTAGGTGTCTAGTTTTCAAAAATGCACAGGTTTGGTAGGTTTCCCTAGGTGCCGGCTGACCTAGAGGCCAAAATCTACAGGTAGGCACTTTGCAAAAAACAGCTCTGTTTTCTTTCAAAAAATGGGATGTGCCCACTTTGTGTTATTGGACATTTCCTATCGCGGGCGCTAGGACTACCCACACAAGTGAGGTATCATTTTTATCGGGAGACTTGGGGGAACGCTGGGTGGATGGAAATTTGTGGCTCCTCTCAGATTCCAGAACTTTCTGTCACCGAAATGTGAGGAAAATGTGTTTTTTTAGCCAAATTTTGAGGTTTGCAAAGGATTCTGGGTAACAGAACCTGGTCAGAGCCCCACAAGCCACCCCATCTTGGATTCCCCTCGGTCTCTAGTTTTTAAAAATGCACAGGTTTGGTAGGTTTCCCTAGGTGCCGGTAGAGCTAGAGGCCAAAATCTACAGGTAGGCACTTTGCAAAAAACAGCTCTGTTTTCTGTGATGTGTCCACGTTGTTTTTTGGGGCATATCCTGTTGCGGGCGCTAGGCCTACCCACACAAGTGAGGTACCATTTTTATCGGGAGACTTGGGGGAACGCTGGGTGGAAGGAAATTTGTGGCTCCTCTCAGATTCCAGAACTTTCTGTCACCGAAATATGAGGAAAATGTGTTTTTTTAGCCAAATTTTGAGGTTTGCAAAGGATCCTGGGTAACAGAACCTGGTCAGAGCCCCACAAGTCACCCAATCTTGGATTCCCCTCGGTCTCTAGTTTTTAAAAATGCACAGGTTTGGTAGGTTTCCCTAGGTGCCGGCTGAGCTAGAGGCCAAAATCTACAGGTAGGCACTTTGCAAAAAACAGCTCTGTTTTCTGTGATGTGTCCACGTTGTGTTTTGGGGCATATCCTGTTGCGGGCGCTAGGCCTACCCACACAAGTGAGGTACCATTTTTATCGGGAGACTTGGGGGAATGCTGGGTGGAAGGATATTTGTGGCTCCTCTCAGATTCCAGAACTTTCTGTCACCGAAATGTGAGGAAAATATGTTTTTTTAGCCAAATTTTGAGGTTTGCAAAGGATTCTGGGTAACAGAACCTAGTCAGAGCCCCACAAGTCACCCCATCTTGGATTCTCCTAGGTCTCTAGTTTTCAAAAATGCACAGGTTTGGTAGGTTTCCCTATGTGTCGGCTGAGCTGGAGGCCAAAATCTACAGGTAGGCACTGTTTTCAATGAAAAAATGTGATGTGTCCCCGTTGTGTTTTGGGCTATTTCCTGTTACGGGCGCTAGGCCTACCCACACAAGTGAGGTATCATTTTTATTGGGAGACTTGGGGGAACGCTGGGTGGAAGGAAATTTGTAGCTCCTCTCAGATTCCAGAACTTTCTGTCACCGAAATATGAGGAAAATTTGTTTTTTTAGCCAAAATTTGATTTTTACAAAGGATTCTGGGTGACAGAACCTGGTCAGAGCCCCACAAGTCACCCGATCTTGGATTCCCCTACGTCTCTAGTTTTAAAAAATGCACAGGTTTGGTAGGTTTCCCTATGTGCCGGCTGAGCTGGAGGCCAAATCTACAGGTAGGAACTTTGCAAAAAATAGCTCTGTTTTCTGTGATGTGTCCACGTTGTGTTTTGGGGCATACCCTGTCGCGGGCGCTAGGCCTACCCACACAAGTGAGGTACCATTTTTATCGGGAACCTTGGGGGAACGCTGGGTGGAAGGAAATTTGTGGCTCCTCTCAGATTCCAGAACTTTCTGTCACCGAAATGTGAGGAAAATATGTTTTTTTTAGCCAAATTTTGAGGTTTGCAAAGGATTCTGGGTAACAGAACCTGGTCAGAGCCCCACAAGTCACCCCATCTTGGATTCCCCTAGGTGTCTAGTTTTAAAAAAATGCACAGGTTTGGTAGGTTTCCCTAGGTGCTGGCTGAGCTAGAGGCCAAAATCTACAGATAGGCATTTTGCAAAAAACAGCTCTGTTTTCTTTCAAAAATTGGGATGTGCCCACTTTGTGTTTTTGGACATTTCCTATCGCGGGCGCTAGGACTACCCACACAAGTGAGGTATCATTTTTATCGGGAGACTTGGGGGAATGCTTGGTGGATGGAAATTTGTGGCTCCTCTCAGATTCCAGAACTTTCTGTAACCGAAATGTGAGGAAAATGTGTTTTTTTAGCCAAAATTTGAGGTTTGCAAAGGATTCTGCGTGACAGAACCTAGTCAGAGCCCCACAAGTCACCCCATCTTGGATTCTCCTAGGTCTCTAGTTTTCAAAAATGCACAGGTTTGGTAGGTTTCCCTATGTGCCGGCTGAGCTGGAGGCCAAAATCTACAGGTAGGCACTGTTTTCAATGAAAAAATGTGATGTGTCCCCGTTGTGTTTTGGGCTATTTCCTGTTACGGGCGCTAGGCCTACCCACACAAGTGAGGTATCATTTTTATCGGGAGACTTGGGGGAACGCTGGGTGGAAGGAAATTTGTGGCTCCTCTCCGTTTCCTGAACTTTCTGTCACCGAAATATGAGGAAAATGTGTTTTTTTTGCCAAAATTTGAGGTTTGCAAAGGATTCTGGGTGACAGAACCTGGTCAGAGCCCCACAAGTCACCCCATCTTGGATTCTCCTAGGTCTCTAGTTTTCAAAAATGCACAGGTTTTGTAGGTTTCCCTATGTGCCGGCTGAGCTGGAGGACAAAATCTACAGGTAGGAACTTTGCAAAAAACAGCTCTGTTTTCTGTGATGTGTCCACGTTGTGTTTTGGGGCATACCCTGTCGCGGGCGCTAGGCCTACCCACACAAGTGAGGTACCATTTTTATCGGGAACCTTGGGGGAACGCTGGGTGGAAGGAAATTTGCGGCTCCTCTCAGATTCCAGAACTTTCTGTCACCGAAATGTATGGAAAATATGTTTTTTTAGCCAAATTTTGAGGTTTGCAAAGGATTCTGGGTAACAGAACCTGGTCAGAGCCCCACAAGTCACCCCATCTTGGATTCCCCTAGGTGTCTAGTTTTCAAAAATGCACAGGTTTAGTAGGTTTCCCTAGGTGCTGGCTGAGCTAGAGGCCAAAATCTACAGGTAGGCACTTTGCAAAAAACAGCTCTGTTTTCTTTCAAAAAATGGGTTGTGTCCATGTTGCGTTTTGGGGCGTTTCCTGTTGCGGGAGCTAGGCCTACCCACACAAGTGAGGTATCATTTTTATCGGGAGACTTGGATGAACGCTGGGTGGAAGGAAATTTGTGGCTCCTCTCAGATTCCAGAACTTTCTGTCACCGAAATGTGAGGAAAATGTGTTTTTTTTGCCAAAATTTGAGGTTTGCAAAGGATTCTGGGTAATAGAACCTGGTCAGAGCCCCACAAGTCACCCCATCTTGGATTCCCCTCGGTCTCTAGTTTTAAAAAATGCACAGGTTTGGTAGGTTTCCCTAGGTGCCGGCTGAGCTAGAGGCCAAAATCTACAGGTAGGCACTGTTTTCAATGAAAAAATGTGATGTGTCCCCGTTGTGTTTTGGGCCATTTCCTGTTATGGGCGCTAGGCCTACCCACACAAGTGAGGTATCATTTTTATCGGGAGACAGGGGGGAACGCAGGGTGGAAGGAAATTTGTGGCTCCTCTCAGATTCCAGAACTTTCTGTCACCGAAATATGAGGAAAATGTGTTTTTTTTGCCAAAATTTGAGGTTTGCAAAGGATTCTGGGTGACAGAACCTGGTCAGAGCCCCACAAGTCACCCCATCTTGGATTCTCCTAGGTCTCTAGTTTTCAAAAATGCACAGGTTTGGTAGGTTTCCCTATGTGCCGGCTGAGCTGGAGGCCAAAATCTACAGGTAGGCACTTTGCAAAAAACAGCTCTGTTTTCTGTCAAAAAATGGGATGTGCCCACTTTGTGTTTTGGGACATTTCCTGTCGCGGGCGCTAGGACTACCCACACAAGTGAGGTATCATTTTTATCGGGAGACTTGGGGGAACGCTGGGTGGAAGGAAATTTGTGGCTCCTCTCAGATTCCAGAACTTTCTGTCATAGAAATGTGAGGAAAATGGGTTTTTTTAGCCAAATTTTGTGGTTTGCAAAGGATTCTGGTTAACAGAACCTGGTCAGAGCCCCACAAGTCACCCCATCTTGGATTCCCCTACGTCTCCAGTTTAAAAAAAAGCACAGGTTTGGTAGGTTTCCCTAGGTGCCGGCTGAGCTGGAGGCCAAAATCTACAGGTAGGCACTTTTAAAAAAACAGCTCTGTTTTCTGTGATGTGTCCACGTTGTGTTTTGGGGCATACACTGTTGCGTGCGCTAGGCCAACCCACACAAGTGAGGTACCATTTTTATCGGGAGACTTGGGGGAACGCTGGGTGGAAGGAAATTTGTGTCTCCTCTCAGATTCCAGAACTTTCTGTCACCGAAATATGAGGAAAATGTGTTTTTTTAGCCAAAATGTGAGGTTTGCAAAGGATTCTGGGTGACAGAACCTGGTCAGAGCCCCACAAGTCACCCCATCTTGGATTCCCCTAGGTGTCTAGTTTTGAAAAATGCACAGGTTTGGTAGGTTTCCCTAGGTGCTGGCTGAGCTAGAGGCCAAAATCTACAGGTAGGCACTTTGCAAAAAACAGCTCTGTTTTCTGTCAAAAAATGTGATGTGTCCACGTTGTGTTTTGGGACATTTCCTGTCGCGGGCGCTAGGACTACCCACACAAGTGAGGTATCATTTTTATCGGGAGACTTGGGGTAACGCTGGGTGGAAGGAAATTTGTGGCTCCTCTCAGATTCCAGAACTTTCTGTCACCGAAATGTGAGGAAAATGTGTTTTTTTTAGCCAAATTTTGAGGTTTGCAAAGGATTCTGGGTAACAGAACCTGGTCAGAGCCCCACAAGTCACCCCATCTTGGATTCCCCTAGGTGTCTAGTTTTAAAAAAATGCACAGGTTTGGTAGGTTTCCCTAGGTGCTGGCTGAGCTAGAGGCCAAAATCTACAGGTAGGCATTTTGCAAAAAACAGCTCTGTTTTCTTTCAAAAATTGGGATGTGCCCACTTTGTGTTTTTGGACATTTCCTATTGCGGGCGCTAGGACTACCCACACAAGTGAGGTATCATTTTTATCGGGAGACTTGGGGGAACGCTGGGTGGACGGAAATTTGTGGCTCCTCTCAGATTCCAGAACTTTCTGTAACCGAAATGTGAGGAAAATGTGTTTTTTTAGCCAAAATTTGAGGTTTGCAAAGGATTCTGCGTGACAGAACCTAGTCAGAGCCCCACAAGTCACCCCATCTTGGATTCTCCTAGGTCTCTAGTTTTCAAAAATGCACAGGTTTGGTAGGTTTCCCTATGTGTCGGCTGAGCTGGAGGCCAAAATCTACAGGTAGGCACTGTTTTCAATGAAAAAATGTGATGTGTCCCCGTTGTGTTTTGGGCTATTTCCTGTTACGGGCGCTAGGCCTACCCACACAAGTGAGGTATCATTTTTATTGGGAGACTTGGGGGAACGCTGGGTGGAAGGAAATTTGTAGCTCCTCTCAGATTCCAGAACTTTCTGTCACCGAAATATGAGGAAAATGTGTTTTTTTAGCCAAAATTTGAGGTTTACAAAGGATTCTGGGTGACAGAACCTGGTCAGAGCCCCACAAGTCACCCGATCTTGGATTCCCCTAGGTCTCTAGTTTAAAAAAATGCACAGGTTTGGTAGGTTTCCCTAGGTGTCGGCTGAGCTAGAGGCCAAAATCTACAGGTAAGCACTGTTTTCAATGAATAAATGTGATGTGTCCCCGTTGTGTTTTGGGCCATTTCCTGTTACGGGCGCTAGGCCTACCCACACAAGTGAGGTATCATTTTTATTGGGAGACTTGGGGGAACGCTGAGTGGAAGGAAATTTGTAGCTCCTCTCAGATTCCAGAACTTTCTGTAACCGAAATGTGAGGAAAATGTGTTTTTTTAGCCAAAATTTGAGGTTTGCAAAGGATTCTGCGTGACAGAACCTAGTCAGAGCCCCACAAGTCACCCCATCTTGGATTCTCCTAGGTCTCTAGTTTTCAAAAATGCACAGGTTTGGTAGGTTTCCCTATGTGTCGGCTGAGCTGGAGGCCAAAATCTACAGGTAGGCACTGTTTTCAATGAAAAAATGTGATGTGTCCCCGTTGTGTTTTGGGCTATTTCCTGTTACGGGCGCTAGGCCTACCCACACAAGTGAGGTATCATTTTTATTGGGAGACTTGGGGGAACGCTGGGTGGAAGGAAATTTGTAGCTCCTCTCAGATTCCAGAACTTTCTGTCACCGAAATATGAGGAAAATGTGTTTTTTTAGCCAAAATTTGAGGTTTACAAAGGATTCTGGGTGACAGAACCTGGTCAGAGCCCCACAAGTCACCCGATATTGGATTCCACTAGGTCTCTAGTTTAAAAAAATGCACAGGTTTGGTAGGTTTCCCTAGGTGTCGGCTGAGCTAGAGGCCAAAATCTACAGGTAAGCACTGTTTTCAATGAATAAATGTGATGTGTCCCCGTTGTGTTTTGGGCCATTTCCTGTTACGGGCGCTAGGCCTACCCACACAAGTGAGGTATCATTTTTATTGGGAGACTTGGGGGAACGCTGAGTGGAAGGAAATTTGTAGCTCCTCTCAGATTCCAGAACTTTCTGTCACCGAAATATGAGGAAAATGTGTTTTTTTAGCCAAAATTTGAGGTTTGCAAAGGATTCTGGGTGACAGAACCTGGTCAGAGCCCCACAAGTCACCCCATCTTGGATTCTCCTCGGTCTCTAGTTTTAAAAAATGCACAGGTTTGGTAGGTTTCCCTATGTGCCGGCTGAGCTGGAGGCCAAATCTACAGGTAGGAACTTTGCAAAAAATAGCTCTGTTTTCTGTGATGTGTCCACGTTGTGTTTTGGGGCATACCCTGTCGCGGGCGCTAGGCCTACCCACACAAATGAGGTATCATTTTTATCGGGAGACAGGGGGGAACGCTGGGTGGAAGGAAATTTGTGGCTCCTCTCAGATTCCAGAACTTTCTGTCACTGAAATATGAGGAAAATGTGTTTTTTTTGCCAAAATTTGAGGTTTGCAAAGGATTCTGGGTGACAGAACCTGGTCAGAGCCCCACAAGTCACCCCATCTTGGATTCTCCTAGGTCTCTAGTTTTCAAAAATGCACAGGTTTGGTAGGTTTCCCTATGTGCCGGCTGAGCTGGAGGCCAAAATCTACAGGTAGGCACTTTGCAAAAAACAGCTCTGTTTTCTGTCAAAAAATGGGATGTGCCCACTTTGTGTTTTGGGACATTTCCTGTCGCGGGCGCTAGGACTACCCACACAAGTGAGGTATCATTTTTATCGGGAGACTTGGGGGAACGCTGGGTGGAAGGAAATTTGTGGCTCCTCTCAGATTCCAGAACTTACTGTCATAGAAATGTGAGGAAAATGTGTTTTTTTAGCCAAATTTTGTGGTTTGCAAAGGATTCTGGGTAACAGAACCTGGTCAGAGCCCCACAAGTCACCCCATCTTGGATTCCCCTACGTCTCTAGTTTAAAAAAAAGCACAGGTTTGGTAGGTTTCCCTAGGTGCCGGCTGAGCTGGAGGCCAAAATCTACAGGTAGGCACTTTGCAAAAAACAGCTCTGTTTTCTGTGATGTGTCCACGTTGTGTTTTGGGGCATACCCTGTCGTGGGCGCTAGGCCTACCCACACAAGTGAGTTACCATTTTTATCGGGAGACTTGGGGGAACGCTGGGTGGAAGGAAATTTGTGGCTCCTCTCATATTCCAGGACTTTCTATCACCGAAATGTGAGGAAAATATGTTTTTTTAGCCAAATTTTGAGGTTTGCAAAGGATTCTGGTAACAGAACCTGGTCAGAGCCCCACAAGTCACCCCATCTTGGATTCCCCTAGGTGTCTAGTTTTCAAAAATGCACAGGTTTGGTAGGTTTCCCGAGGTGCCGGCTGACCTAGAGGCCAAAATCTACAGGTAGGCACTTTGCAAAAAACAGCTCTGTTTTCTTTCAAAAAATGGGATGTGCCCACTTTGTGTTTTTGGACATTTCCTATCGCGGGCGCTAGGACTACCCACACAAGTGAGGTATCATTTTTATCGGGAGACTTGGGGGAACGCTGGGTGGATGGAAATTTGTGGCTCCTCTCAGATTCCAGAACTTTCTGTCACCGAAATGTGAGGAAAATGTGTTTTTTTAGCCAAATTTTGAGGTTTGCAAAGGATTCTGGGTAACAGAACCTGGTCAGAGCCCCACAAGTCACCCCATCTTGGATTCCCCTCGGTCTCTAGTTTTTAAAAATGCACAGGTTTGGTAGGTTTCCCTAGGTGCCGGTAGAGCTAGAGGCCAAAATCTACAGGTAGGCACTTTGCAAAAAACAGCTCTGTTTTCTGTGATGTGTCCACGTTGTTTTTTGGGGCATATCCTGTTGCGGGCGCTAGGCCTACCCACACAAGTGAGGTACCATTTTTATCGGGAGACTTGGGGGAACGCTGGGTGGAAGGAAATTTGTGGCTCCTCTCAGATTCCAGAACTTTCTGTCACCGAAATATGAGGAAAATTTGTTTTTTTAGCCAAATTTTGAGGTTTGCAAAGGATCCTGGGTAACAGAACCTGGTCAGAGCCCCACAAGTCACCCAATCTTGGATTCCCCTCGGTCTCTAGTTTTTAAAAATGCACAGGTTTGGTAGGTTTCCCTAGGTGCCGGCTGAGCTAGAGGCCAAAATCTACAGGTAGGCACTTTGCAAAAAACAGCTCTGTTTTCTGTGATGTGTCCACATTGTGTTTTGGAGCATATCCTGTTGCGGGCGCTAGGCCTACCCACACAAGTGAGGTACCATTTTTATCGGGAGACTTGGGGGAATGCTGGGTGGAAGGAAATTTGTGGCTCCTCTCAGATTCCAGAACTTTCTGTCACCGAAATGTGAGGAAAATATGTTTTTTTAGCCAAATTTTGAGGTTTGCAAAGGATTCTGGGTAACAGAACCTGGTCAGAGCCCCACAAGTCACCCAATCTTGGATTCCCCTCGGTCTCTAGTTTTTAAAAATGCACAGGTTTGGTAGGTTTCCCTAGGTGCCGGCTGAGCTAGAGGCCAAAATCTACAGGTAGGCACTTTGCAAAAAACAGCTCTGTTTTCTGTGATGTGTCCACATTGTGTTTTGGGGCATACCCTGTCGCGGGCGCTAGGCCTACCCACACAAATGAGGTATCATTTTTATCGGGAGACAGGGGGGAACGCTGGGTGGAAGGACATTTGTGGCTCCTCTCAGATTCCAGAACTTTCTGTCACTGAAATATGAGGAAAATTTGTTTTTTTTGCCAAAATTTGAGGTTTGCAAAGGATTCTGGGTGACAGAACCTGGTCAGAGCCCCACAAGTCACCCCATCTTGGATTCTCATAGGTCTCTAGTTTTCAAAAATGCACAGGTTTGGTAGGTTTCCCTATGTGCCGGCTGAGCTGGAGGCCAAATCTACAGGTAGGAACTTTGCAAAAAACAGCTCTGTTTTCTGTGAAGTGTCCACATTGTGTTTTGGGGCATACCCTGTCGCGGGCGCTAGGCCTACCCACACAAATGAGGTATCATTTTTATCGGGAGACAGGGGGGAACGCTGGGTGGAAGGAAATTTGTGGCTCCTCTCAGATTCCAGAACTTTCTGTCACTGAAATATTAGGAAAATGTGTTTTTTTGCCAAAATTTGAGGTTTACAAAGGATTCTGGGTGACAGAACCTGGTCAGAGCCCCACAAGTCACCCGATCTTGGATTCCCCTAGGTCTCTAGTTTAAAAAAATGCACAGGTTTGGTAGGTTTCCCTAGGTGTCGGCTGAGCTAGAGGCCAAAATCTACAGGTAAGCACTGTTTTCAATGAATAAATGTGATGTGTCCCCGTTGTGTTTTGGGCCATTTCCTGTTACGGGCGCTAGGCCTACCCACACAAGTGAGGTATCATTTTTATTGGGAGACTTGGGGGAACGCTGAGTGGAAGGAAATTTGTAGCTCCTCTCAGATTCCAGAACTTTCTGTAACCGAAATGTGAGGAAAATGTGTTTTTTTAGCCAAAATTTGAGGTTTGCAAAGGATTCTGCGTGACAGAACCTAGTCAGAGCCCCACAAGTCACCCCATCTTGGATTCTCCTAGGTCTCTAGTTTTCAAAAATGCACAGGTTTGGTAGGTTTCCCTATGTGTCGGCTGAGCTGGAGGCCAAAATCTACAGGTAGGCACTGTTTTCAATGAAAAAATGTGATGTGTCCCCGTTGTGTTTTGGGCTATTTCCTGTTACGGGCGCTAGGCCTACCCACACAAGTGAGGTATCATTTTTATTGGGAGACTTGGGGGAACGCTGGGTGGAAGGAAATTTGTAGCTCCTCTCAGATTCCAGAACTTTCTGTCACCGAAATATGAGGAAAATGTGTTTTTTTAGCCAAAATTTGAGGTTTACAAAGGATTCTGGGTGACAGAACCTGGTCAGAGCCCCACAAGTCACCCGATATTGGATTCCACTAGGTCTCTAGTTTAAAAAAATGCACAGGTTTGGTAGGTTTCCCTAGGTGTCGGCTGAGCTAGAGGCCAAAATCTACAGGTAAGCACTGTTTTCAATGAATAAATGTGATGTGTCCCCGTTGTGTTTTGGGCCATTTCCTGTTACGGGCGCTAGGCCTACCCACACAAGTGAGGTATCATTTTTATTGGGAGACTTGGGGGAACGCTGAGTGGAAGGAAATTTGTAGCTCCTCTCAGATTCCAGAACTTTCTGTCACCGAAATATGAGGAAAATGTGTTTTTTTAGCCAAAATTTGAGGTTTACAAAGGATTCTGGGTGACAGAACCTGGTCAGAGCCCCACAAGTCACCCCATCTTGGATTCTCCTCGGTCTCTAGTTTTAAAAAATGCACAGGTTTGGTAGGTTTCCCTATGTGCCGGCTGAGCTGGAGGCCAAATCTACAGGTAGGAACTTTGCAAAAAACAGCTCTGTTTTCTGTGATGTGTCCACGTTGTGTTTTGGGGCATACCCTGTCGCGGGCGCTAGGCCTACCCACACAAATGAGGTATCATTTTTATCGGGAGACAGGGGGGAACGCTGGGTGGAAGGACATTTGTGGCTCCTCTCAGATTCCAGAACTTTCTGTCACTGAAATATGAGGAAAATGTGTTTTTTTTTGCCAAAATTTGAGGTTTGCAAAGGATTCTGGGTGACAGAACCTGGTCAGAGCCCCACAAGTCACCCCATCTTGGATTCTCATAGGTCTCTAGTTTTCAAAAATGCACAGGTTTGGTAGGTTTCCCTATGTGCCGGCTGAGCTGGAGGCCAAAATCTACAGGTAGGCACTTTGCAAAAAAGAGCTCTGTTTTCTGTCAAAAAATGGGATGTGCCCACTTTGTGTTTTGGGACATTTCCTGTCGCGGGCGCTAGGACTACCCACACAAGTGAGGTATCATTTTTATCGGGAGACTTGGGGGAACGCTGGGTGGAAGGAAATTTGTGGCTCCTCTCAGATTCCAGAACTTACTGTCATAGAAATGTGAGGAAAATGTGTTTTTTTAGCCAAATTTTGTGGTTTGCAAAGGATTCTGGGTAACAGAACCTGGTCAGAGCCCCACAAGTCACCCCATCTTGGATTCCCCTACGTCTCTAGTTTAAAAAAAAGCACAGGTTTGGTAGGTTTCCCTAGGTGCCGGCTGAGCTGGAGGCCAAAATCTACAGGTAGGCACTTTGCAAAAAACAGCTCTGTTTTCTGTGATGTGTCCACGTTGTGTTTTGGGGCATACCCTGTCGTGGGCGCTAGGCCTACCCACACAAGTGAGTTACCATTTTTATCGGGAGACTTGGGGGAATGCTGGGTGGAAGGAAATTTGTGGCTCCTCTCATATTCCAGAACTTTCTATCACCGAAATGTGAGGAAAATATGTTTTTTTAGCCAAATTTTGAGGTTTGCAAAGGATTCTGGTAACAGAACCTGGTCAGAGCCCCACAAGTCACCCCATCTTGGATTCCCCTAGGTGTCTAGTTTTCAAAAATGCACAGGTTTGGTAGGTTTCCCGAGGTGCCGGCTGACCTAGAGGCCAAAATCTACAGGTAGGCACTTTGCAAAAAACAGCTCTGTTTTCTTTCAAAAAATGGGATGTGCCCACTTTGTGTTTTTGGACATTTCCTATCGCGGGCGCTAGGACTACCCACACAAGTGAGGTATCATTTTTATCGGGAGACTTGGGGGAACGCTGGGTGGATGGAAATTTGTGGCTCCTCTCAGATTCCAGAACTTTCTGTCACCGAAATGTGAGGAAAATGTGTTTTTTTAGCCAAATTTTGAGGTTTGCAAAGGATTCTGGGTAACAGAACCTGGTCAGAGCCCCACAAGTCACCCCATCTTGGATTCCCCTCGGTCTCTAGTTTTTAAAAATGCACAGGTTTGGTAGGTTTCCCTAGGTGCCGGTAGAGCTAGAGGCCAAAATCTACAGGTAGGCACTTTGCAAAAAACAGCTCTGTTTTCTGTGATGTGTCCACGTTGTTTTTTGGGGCATATCCTGTTGCGGGCGCTAGGCCTACCCACACAAGTGAGGTACCATTTTTATCGGGAGACTTGGGGGAACGCTGGGTGGAAGGAAATTTGTGGCTCCTCTCAGATTCCAGAACTTTCTGTCACCGAAATATGAGGAAAATTTGTTTTTTTTGCCAAAATTTGAGGTTTACAAAGGATTCTGGGTGACAGAACCTGGTCAGAGTCCCACAAGTCACCCGATCTTGGATTCCCCTAGGTGTCTAGTTTTGAAAAATGCACAGGTTTGGTAGGTTTCCCTAGGTGCTGGCTGAGCTAGAGGCCAAAATCTACAGGTAAGCACTGTTTTCAATGAATAAATGTGATGTGTCCCCGTTGTGTTTTGGGCCATTTCCTGTTACGGGCGCTAGGCCTACCCACACAAGTGAGGTATCATTTTTATTGGGAGACTTGGGGGAACGCTGGGTGGAAGGAAATTTGTAGCTCCTCTCAGATTCCAGAACTTTCTGTCACCGAAATGTGAGGAAAATGTGTTTTTTTAGCCAAATTTTGAGGTTTGCAAAGGATTCTGGGTAACAGAACCTGGTCAGAGCCCCACAAGTCACCCCATCTTGGATTCTCCTCGGTGTCTAGTTTTAAAAAAATGCACAGGTTTGGTAGGTTTCCCTAGGTGCTGGCTGAGCTAGAGGCCAAAATCTACAGGTAGGCATTTTGCAAAAAACAGCTCTGTTTTCTGTGATGTGTCCACGTTGTGTTTTGGGGCATACCCTGTCGTGGGCGCTAGGCCTACCCACACAAGTGAGTTACCATTTTTATCGGGAGACTTGGGGGAATGCTGGGTGGAAGGAAATTTGTGGCTCCTCTCAGATTCCAGAACTTTCTGTCACTGAAATATGAGGAAAATGTGTTTTTTTTAGCCAAATTTTGAGGTTTGCAAAGGATTCTGGGTGACAGAACCTGGTCAGAGCCCCACAAGTCACCCCATCTTGGATTCTCCTAGGTCTCTAGTTTTCAAAAATGCACAGGTTTGGTAGGTTTCCCTATGTGCCGGCTGAGCTGGAGGCCAAAATCTACAGGTAGGCACTTTGCAAAAAACAGCTCTGTTTTCTGTCAAAAAATGGGATGTGCCCACTTTGTGTTTTGGGACATTTCCTGTCACGGGCGCTAGGACTACCCACACAAGTGAGGTATCATTTTTATCGGGAGACTTGGGGGAACGCTGGGTGGAAGGAAATTTGTGGCTCCTCTCAGATTCCAGAACTTACTGTCATAGAAATGAGGAAAATGTGTTTTTTTAGCCAAATTTTGTGGTTTGCAAAGGATTCTGGGTAACAGAACCTGGTCAGAGCCCCACAAGTCACCCCATCTTGGATTCCCCTACGTCTCTAGTTTAAAAAAAAGCACAGGTTTGGTAGGTTTCCCTAGGTGCCGGCTGAGCTGGAGGCCAAAATCTACAGGTAGGCACTTTGCAAAAAACAGCTCTGTTTTCTGTGATGTGTCCACGTTGTGTTTTGGGGCATACCCTGTCGTGGGCGCTAGGCCTACCCACACAAGTGAGTCACCATTTTTATCGGGAGACTTGGGGAAACGCTGGGTGGAAGGAAATTTGTGGCTCCTCTCATATTCCAGAACTTTCTATCACCGAAATGTGAGGAAAATATGTTTTTTTAGCCAAATTTTGAGGTTTGCAAAGGATTCTGGTAACAAAACCTGGTCAGAGCCCCACAAGTCACCCCATCTTGGATTCCCCTAGGTGTCTAGTTTTCAAAAATGCACAGGTTTGGTAGGTTTCCCGAGGTGCCGGCTGACCTAGAGGCCAAAATCTACAGGTAGGCACTTTGCAAAAAACAGCTCTGTTTTCTTTCAAAAAATGGGATGTGCCCACTTTGTGTTTTTGGACATTTCCTATCGCGGGCGCTAGGACTACCCACACAAGTGAGGTATCATTTTTATCGGGAGACTTGGGGGAACGCTGGGTGGATGGAAATTTGTGGCTCCTCTCAGATTCCAGAACTTTCTGTCACCGAAATGTGAGGAAAATGTGTTTTTTTAGCCAAATTTTGAGGTTTGCAAAGGATTCTGGGTAACAGAACCTGGTCAGAGCCCCACAAGTCACCCCATCTTGGATTCCCCTCGGTCTCTAGTTTTTAAAAATGCACAGGTTTGGTAGGTTTCCCTAGGTGCCGGCTGAGCTAGAGGCCAAAATCTACAGGTAGGCACTTTGCAAAAAACAGCTCTGTTTTCTGTGATGTGTCCACATTGTGTTTTGGGGCATATCCTGTTGCGGGCGCTAGGCCTACCCACACAAGTGAGGTACCATTTTTATCGGGAGACTTGGGGGAATGCTGGGTGGAAGGAAATTTGTGGCTCCTCTCAGATTCCACAACTTTCTGTCACCGAAATGTGAGGAAAATATGTTTTTTTAGCCAAATTTTGAGGTTTGCAAAGGATTCTGGGTAACAGAACCTGGTCAGAGCCCTACAAGTCAACCGATCTTGGATTCCCCTAGGTCTCTAGTTTTCAAAAATGCACAGGTTTGGTAGGTTTCCCTAGGTGCCGGCTGAGCTGGAGGCCAAAATCTACAGGTAGGCACTTTGCAAAAAACAGCTCTGTTTTCTGTCAAAAAATGGGATGTGCCCACTTTGTGTTTTGGGACATTTCCTGTCGCGGGCGCTAGGACTACCACACAAGTGAGGTATCATTTTTATCGGGAGACTTGGGGGAACGCTGGGTGGAAGGAAATTTGTGGCTCCTCTCAGATTCCAGAACTTACTGTCATAGAAATGTGAGGAAAATGTGTTTTTTTAGCCAAATTTTGTGGTTTGCAAAGGATTCTGGGTAACAGAACCTGGTCAGAGCCCCACAAGTCACCTCATCTTGGATTCCCCTACGTCTCTAGTTTAAAAAAAAGCACAGGTTTGGTAGGTTTCCCTAGGTGCCGTCTGAGCTGGAGGCCAAAATCTACAGGTAGGCACTTTGCAAAAAACAGCTCTGCTTTCTGTGGTGTGTCCACGTTGTGTTTTGGGGCATACCCTGTCGTGGGCGCTAGGCCTACCCACACAAGTGAGTTACCATTTTTATCGGGAGACTTGGGGGAACGCTGGGTGGAAGGAAATTTGTGGCTCCTCTCATATTCCAGAACTTTCTATCACCGAAATGTGAGGAAAATATGTTTTTTTAGCCAAATTTTGAGGTTTGCAAAGGATTCTGGTAACAGAACCTGGTCAGAGCCCCACAAGTCACCCCATCTTGGATTCCCCTAGGTGTCTAGTTTTCAAAAATGCACAGGTTTGGTAGGTTTCCCTAGGTGCCGGCTGACCTAGAGGCCAAATTCTACAGGTAGGCACTTTGCAAAAAACAGCTCTGTTTTCTTTCAAAAAATGGGATGTGCCCACTTTGTGTTTTTGGACATTTCCTATCGCGGGCGCTAGGACTACCCACACAAGTGAGGTATCATTTTTATCGGGAGACTTGGGGGAACGCTGGGTGGATGGAAATTTGTGGCTCCTCTCAGATTCCAGAACTTTCTGTCACCGAAATGTGAAGAAAATGTGTTTTTTTAGCCAAATTTTGAGGTTTGCAAAGGATTCTGGGTAACAGAACCTGGTCAGAGCCCCACAAGTCACCCCATCTTGGATTCCCCTCGGTCTCTAGTTTTTAAAAATGCACAGGTTTGGTAGGTTTCCCTAGGTGCCGGTAGAGCTAGAGGCCAAAATCTACAGGTAGGCACTTTGCAAAAAACAGCTCTGTTTTCTGTGATGTGTCCATGTTGTTTTTTGGGGCATATCCTGTTGCGGGCGCTAGGCCTACCCACACAAGTGAGGTACCATTTTTATCGGGAGACTTGGGGGAACGCTGGGTGGAAGGAAATTTGTGGCTCCTCTCAGATTCCAGAACTTTCTGTCACCGAAATATGAGGAAAATTTGTTTTTTTAGCCAAATTTTGAGGTTTGCAAAGGATCCTGGGTAACAGAACCTGGTCAGAGCCCCACAAGTCACCCAATCTTGGATTCCCCTCGGTCTCTAGTTTTTAAAAATGCACAGGTTTGGTAGGTTTCCCTAGGTGCCGGCTGAGCTAGAGGCCAAAATCTACAGGTAGGCACTTTGCAAAAAACAGCTCTTTTTTCTGTGATGTGTCCACGTTGTGTTTTGGGGCATATCCTGTTGCGGGCGCTAGGCCTACCCACACAAGTGAGGTACCATTTTTATCGGGAGACTTGGGGGAATGCTGGGTGGAAGGAAATTTGTGGCTCCTCTCAGATTCCAGAACTTTCTGTCACCGAAATGTGAGGAAAATATGTTTTTTTAGCCAAATTTTGAGGTTTGCAAAGGATTCTGGGTAACAGAACCTGGTCAGAGCCCTACAAGTCAACCGATCTTGGATTCCCCTAGGTCTCTAGTTTTCAAAAATGCACAGGTTTGGTAGGTTTCCCTAGGTGCCGGCTGAGCTAGAGGCCAAAATCTACAGGTAAGCACTGTTTTCAATGAAAAAATGTGATGTGTCCCCGTTGTGTTTTGGGCCATTTCCTGTTACGGGCGCTAGGCCTACCCACACAAGTGAGGTATCATTTTTATTGGGAGACTTGGGGGAACTCTGGGTGGAAGGAAATTTGTAGCTCCTCTCAGATTCCAAAACTTTCTGTCACCGAAATATGAGGAAAATGTGTTTTTTTAGCCAAAATTTGAGATTTACAAAGGATTCTGGGTGACAGAACCTGGTCAGAGCCCCACAAGTCACCCCATCTTGGATTCTCCTCGGTCTCTAGTTTTCAAAAATGCACAGGTTTGGTAGGTTTCCCTATGTGCCGGCTGAGCTGGAGGCCAAATCTACAGGTAGGAACTTTGAAAAAACAGCTCTGTTTTCTTTGATGTGTCCACGTTGTGTTTTGGGGCATACCCTGTCGCGGGCGCTAGGCCTACCCACACAAGTGACGTACCATTTTTATCGGGAACCTTGGGGGAACGCTGGGTGGAAGGAAATTTGTGGCTCCTCTCAGATTCCAGAACTTTCTGTCACCGAAATGTGAGGAAAATATGTTTTTTTTAGCCAAATTTTGAGGTTTGCAAAGGATTCTGGGTAACAGAACCTGGTCAGAGCCCCACAAGTCACCCCATCTTGGATTCCCCTAGGTGTCTAGTTTTAAAAAAATGCACAGGTTTGGTAGGTTTCCCTAGGTGCTGGCTGAGCTAGAGGCCAAAATCTACAGGTAGGCATTTTGCAAAAAACAGCTCTGTTTTCTTTCAAAAATTGGGATGTGCCCACTTTGTGTTTTTGGACATTTCCTATCGCGGGCGCTAGGACTACCCACACAAGTGAGGTATCATTTTTATCGGGAGACTTGGGGGAACGCTGGGTGGATGGAAATTTGTGGCTCCTCTCAGATTCCAGAACTTTCTGTAACCGAAATGTGAGGAAAATGTGTTTTTTTAGCCAAAATTTGAGGTTTGCAAAGGATTCTGCGTGACAGAACCTAGTCAGAGCCCCACAAGTCACCCCATCTTGGATTCTCCTAGGTCTCTAGTTTTCAAAAATGCACAGGTTTGGTAGGTTTCCCTATGTGTCGGCTGAGCTGGAGGCCAAAATCTACAGGTAGGCACTGTTTTCAATGAAAAAATGTGATGTGTCCCCGTTGTGTTTTGGGCTATTTCCTGTTACGGGCGCTAGGCCTACCCACACAAGTGAGGTATCATTTTTATTGGGAGACTTGGGGGAACGCTGGGTGGAAGGAAATTTGTAGCTCCTCTCAGATTCCAGAACTTTCTGTCACCGAAATATGAGGAAAATGTGTTTTTTTTGCCAAAATTTGAGGTTTACAAAGAATTCTGGGTGACAGAACCTGGTCAGAGCCCCACAAGTCACCCGATCTTGGATTCCCCTATGTCTCTAGTTTTCAAAAATGCACAGGTTTGGTAGGTTTCCCTAGGTGCCGGCTGAGCTAGAGGCCAAAATCTACAGGTAAGCACTGTTTTCAATGAAAAAATTTGATGTGTCCCCGTTGTGTTTTGGGCCATTTCCTGTTACGGGCGCTAGGCCTACCCACACAAGTGAGGTATCATTTTTATTGGGAGACTTGGGGGAACGCTGGGTGGAAGGAAATTTGTAGCTCCTCTCAGATTCCAGAACTTTCTGTCACCGAAATATGAGGAAAATGTGTTTTTTTAGCCAAAATTTGAGGTTTACAAAGGATTCTGGGTGACAGAACCTGGTCAGAGCCCCACAAGTCACCCCATCTTGGATTCTCCTCGGTCTCTAGTTTTCAAAAATGCACAGGTTTGGTAGGTTTCCCTATGTGCCGGCTGAGCTGGAGGCCAAATCTACAGGTAGGACCTTTGCAAAAAACTGCTCTGTTTTCTGTGATGTGTCCACGTTGTGTTTTGGGGCATACCCTGTCGCGGGCGCTAGGCCTACCCACACAAGTGAGGTACCATTTTTATCGGGAACCTTGGGGGAACGCTGGGTGGAAGGAAATTTGTGGCTCCTCTCAGATTCCAGAACTTTCTGTCACCGAAATGTGAGGAAAATATGTTTTTTTTAGCCAAATTTTGAGGTTTGCAAAGGATTCTGGGTAACAGAACCTGGTCAGAGCCCCACAAGTCACCCCATCTTGGATTCCCCTAGGTGTCTAGTTTTAAAAAAATGCACAGGTTTGGTAGGTTTCCCTAGGTGCTGGCTGAGCTAGAGGCCAAAATCTACAGGTAGGCATTTTGCAAAAAACAGCTCTGTTTTCTTTCAAAAATTGGGATGTGCCCACTTTGTGTTTTTGGACATTTCCTATCGCAGGCGCTAGGACTACCCACACAAGTGAGGTATAATTTTTATCGGGAGACTTGGGGGAACGCTGGGTGGATGGAAATTTGTGGCTCCTCTCAGATTCCAGAACTTTCTGTAACCGAAATTTTAGGAAAATGTGTTTTTTTAGCCAAAATTTGAGGTTTGCAAAGGATTCTGCGTGACAGAACCTAGTCAGAGCCCCACAAGTCACCCCATCTTGGATTCTCCTAGGTCTCTAGTTTTCAAAAATGCACAGGTTTGGTACGGTTCCCTATGTGCCGGCTGAGCTGGAGGCCAAAATCTACAGGTAGGCACTGTTTTCAATGAAAAAATGTGATGTGTCCCCGTTGTGTTTTGGGCTATTTCCTGTTACGGGCGCTATGCCTACCCACACAAGTGAGGTATCATTTTTATCGGGAGACTTGGGGGAACGCTGGGTGGAAGGAAATTTGTGGCTCCTCTCAGATTCCAGAACTTTCTGTCACCGAAATATGAGGAAAATGTGTTTTTTTAGCCAAAATTTGAGGTTTGCAAAGGATTCTGGGTGACAGAACCTGGTCAGAGCCCCACAAGTCACCCCATCTTGGATTCTCCTAGGTCTCTAGTTTTCAAAAATGCACAGGTTTTGTAGGTTTCCCTATGTGCCAGCTGAGCTGGAGGACAAAATCTACTGGTAGGAACTTTGCAAAAAACAGCTCTGTTTTCTGTGATGTGTCCACGTTGTGTTTTGGGGCATACTCTGTCGCGGGCGCTAGGCCTACCCACACAAGTGAGGTACCATTTTTATCGGGAACCTTGGGGGAACGCTGGGTGGAAGGAACTTTGCGGCTCCTCTCAGATTCCAGAACTTTCTGTCACCGAAATGTATGGAAAATATGTTTTTTTAGCCAAATTTTGAGGTTTGCAAAGGATTCTGGGTAACAGAACCTGGTCAGAGCCCCACAAGTCACCCCATCTTGGATTCCCCTAGGTGTCTAGTTTTCAAAAATGCACAGGTTTAGTAGGTTTCCCTAGGTGCTGGCTGAGCTAGAGGCCAAAATCTACAGGTAGGCACTTTGCAAAAAACAGCTCTGTTTTCTTTCAAAAAATGGGTTGTGTCCATGTTGCGTTTTGGGGCGTTTCCTGTTGCGGGCGCTAGGCCTACCCACACAAGTGAGGTATCATTTTTATCGGGAGACTTGGATGAACGCTGGGTGGAAGGAAATTTGTGGCTCCTCTCAGATTCCAGAACTTTCTGTCACCGAAATGTGAGGAAAATGTGTTTTTTTTGCCAAAATTTGAGGTTTGCAAAGGATTCTGGGTAATAGAACCTGGTCAGAGCCCCACAAGTCACCCCATCTTGGATTCCCCTCGGTCTCTAGTTTTAAAAAATGCACAGGTTTGGTAGGTTTCCCTAGGTGCCGGCTGAGCTAGAGGCCAAAATCTACAGGTAGGCACTGTTTTCAATGAAAAAATGTGATGTGTCCCCGTTGTGTTTTGGGCCATTTCCTGTTATGGGCGCTAGGCCTACCCACACAAGTGAGGTATCATTTTTATCGGGAGACTTGGGGGAACGCTGGGTGGAAGGAAATTTGTGGCTCCTCTCAGATTTCAGAACTTACTGTCATAGAAATGTGAGGAAAATGTGTTTTTTTAGCCAAATTTTGTGGTTTGCAAAGGATTCTGGGTAACAGAACCTGGTCAGAGCCCCACAAGTCACCTCATCTTGGATTCCCCTACGTCTCTAGTTTAAAAAAAAGCACAGGTTTGGTAGGTTTCCCTAGGTGCCGGCTGAGCTGGAGGCCAAAATCTACAGGTAGGCACTTTGCAAAAAACAGCTCTGCTTTCTGTGGTGTGTCCACGTTGTGTTTTGGGGCATACCCTGTCGTGGGCGCTAGGCCTACCCACACAAGTGAGTTACCATTTTTATCGGGAGACTTGGGGGAACGCTGGGTGGAAGGAAATTTGTGGCTCCTCTCATATTCCAGAACTTTCTATCACCGAAATGTGAGGAAAATATGTTTTTTTAGCCAAATTTTGAGGTTTGCAAAGGATTCTGGTAACAGAACCTGGTCAGAGCCCCACAAGTCACCCCATCTTGGATTCCCCTAGGTGTCTAGTTTTCAAAAATGCACAGGTTTGGTAGGTTTCCCTAGGTGCCGGCTGACCTAGAGGCCAAATTCTACAGGTAGGCACTTTGCAAAAAACAGCTCTGTTTTCTTTCAAAAAATGGGATGTGCCCACTTTGTGTTTTTGGACATTTCCTATCGCGGGCGCTAGGACTACCCACACAAGTGAGGTATCATTTTTATCGGGAGACTTGGGGGAACGCTGGGTGGATGGAAATTTGTGGCTCCTCTCAGATTCCAGAACTTTCTGTCACCGAAATGTGAGGAAAATGTGTTTTTTTAGCCAAATTTTGAGGTTTGCAACGGATTCTGGGTAACAGAACCTGGTCAGAGCCCCACAAGTCACCCCATCTTGGATTCCCCTCGGTCTCTAGTTTTTAAAAATGCACAGGTTTGGTAGGTTTCCCTAGGTGCCGGTAGAGCTAGAGGCCAAAATCTACAGGTAGGCACTTTGCAAAAAACAGCTCTGTTTTCTGTGATGTGTCCACGTTGTTTTTTGGGGCATATCCTGTTGCGGGCGCTAGGCCTACCCACACAAGTGAGGTACCATTTTTATCGGGAGACTTGGGGGAACGCTGGGTGGAAGGAAATTTGTGGCTCCTCTCAGATTCCAGAACTTTCTGTCACCGAAATATGAGGAAAATTTGTTTTTTTAGCCACATTTTGAGGTTTGCAAAGGATCCTGGGTAACAGAACCTGGTCAGAGCCCCACAAGTCACCCAATCTTGGATTCCCCTCGGTCTCTAGTTTTTAAAAATGCACAGGTTTGGTAGGTTTCCCTAGGTGCCGGCTGAGCTAGAGGCCAAAATCTACAGGTATTCACTTTGCAAAAAACAGCTCTGTTTTCTGTGATGTGTCCACGTTGTGTTTTGGGGCATATCCTGTTGCGGGCGCTAGGCCTACCCACACAAGTGAGGTACCATTTTTATCGGGAGACTTGGAGGAATGCTGGGTGGAAGGAAATTTGTGGCTCCTCTCAGATTCCAGAACTTTCTGTCACCGAAATGTGAGGAAAATATGTTTTTTTAGCCAAATTTTGAGGTTTGCAAAGGATTCTGGGTAACAGAACCTGGTCAGAGCCCTACAAGTCAACCGATCTTGGATTCCCCTAGGTCTCTAGTTTTCAAAAATGCACAGGTTTGGTAGGTTTCCCTAGGTGCCGGCTGAGCTAGAGGCCAAAATCTACAGGTAAGCACTGTTTTCAATGAAAAAATGTGATGTGTCCCCGTTGTGTTTTGGGCCATTTCCTGTTACGGGCGCTAGGCCTACCCACACAAGTGAGGTATCATTTTTATTGGGAGACTTGGGGGAACTCTGGGTGGAAGGAAATTTGTAGCTCCTCTCAGATTCCAAAACTTTCTGTCACCGAAATATGAGGAAAATGTGTTTTTTTAGCCAAAATTTGAGGTTTACAAAGGATTCTGGGTGACAGAACCTGGTCAGAGCCCCACAAGTCACCCCATCTTGGATTCTCCTCGGTCTCTAGTTTTCAAAAATGCACAGGTTTGGTAGGTTTCCCTATGTGCCGGCTGAGCTGGAGGCCAAATCTACAGGTAGGAACTTTGAAAAAACAGCTCTGTTTTCTTTGATGTGTCCACGTTGTGTTTTGGGGCATACCCTGTCGCGGGCGCTAGGCCTACCCACACAAGTGAGGTACCATTTTTATCGGGAACCTTGGGGGAACGCTGGGTGGAAGGAAATTTGTGGCTCCTCTCAGATTCCAGAACTTTCTGTCACCGAAATGTGAGGAAAATATGTTTTTTTTAGCCAAATTTTGAGGTTTGCAAAGGATTCTGGGTAACAGAACCTGGTCAGAGCCCCACAAGTCACCCCATCTTGGATTCCCCTAGGTGTCTAGTTTTAAAAAAATGCACAGGTTTGGTAGGTTTCCCTAGGTGCTGGCTGAGCTAGAGGCCAAAATCTACAGGTAGGCATTTTGCAAAAAACAGCTCTGTTTTCTTTCAAAAATTGGGATGTGCCCACTTTGTGTTTTTGGACATTTCCTATCGCGGGCGCTAGGACTACCCACACAAGTGAGGTATCATTTTTATCGGGAGACTTGGGGGAACGCTGGGTGGATGGAAATTTGTGGCTCCTCTCAGATTCCAGAACTTTCTGTAACCGAAATGTGAGGAAAATGTGTTTTTTTAGCCAAAATTTGAGGTTTGCAAAGGATTCTGCGTGACAGAACCTAGTCAGAGCCCCACAAGTCACCCCATCTTGGATTCTCCTAGGTCTCTAGTTTTCAAAAATGCACAGGTTTGGTAGGTTTCCCTATGTGTCGGCTGAGCTGGAGGCCAAAATCTACAGGTAGGCACTGTTTTCAATGAAAAAATGTGATGTGTCCCCGTTGTGTTTTGGGCTATTTCCTGTTACGGGCGCTAGGCCTACCCACACAAGTGAGGTATCATTTTTATTGGGAGACTTGGGGGAACGCTGGGTGGAAGGAAATTTGTAGCTCCTCTCAGATTCCAGAACTTTCTGTCACCGAAATATGAGGAAAATGTGTTTTTTTAGCCAAAATTTGAGGTTTACAAAGAATTCTGGGTGACAGAACCTGGTCAGAGCCCCACAAGTCACCCGATCTTGGATTCCCCTATGTCTCTAGTTTTCAAAAATGCACAGGTTTGGTAGGTTTCCCTAGGTGCCGGCTGAGCTAGAGGCCAAAATCTACAGGTAAGCACTGTTTTCAATGAAAAAATGTGATGTGTCCCCGTTGTGTTTTGGGCCATTTCCTGTTACGGGCGCTAGGCCTACCCACACAAGTGAGGTATCATTTTTATTGGGAGACTTGGGGGAACGCTGGGTGGAAGGAAATTTGTAGCTCCTCTCAGATTCCAGAACTTTCTGTCACCGAAATATGATGAAAATGTGTTTTTTTAGCCAAAATTTGAGGTTTACAAAGGATTCTGGGTGACAGAACCTGGTCAGAGCCCCACAAGTCACCCCATCTTGGATTCTCCTCGGTCTCTAGTTTTCAAAAATGCACAGGTTTGGTAGGTTTCCCTATGTGCCGGCTGAGCTGGAGGCCAAATCTACAGGTAGGAACTTTGCAAAAAACAGCTCTGTTTTCTGTGATGTGTCCACGTTGTGTTTTGGGGCATACCCTGTCGCGGGCGCTAGGCCTACCCACACAAGTGAGGTACCATTTTTATCGGGAACCTTGGGGGAACGCTGGGTGGAAGGAAATTTGTGGCTCCTCTCAGATTCCAGAACTTTCTGTCACCGAAATGTGAGGAAAATATGTTTTTTTTAGCCAAATTTTGAGGTTTGCAAAGGATTCTGGGTAACAGAACCTGGTCAGAGCCCCACAAGTCACCCCATCTTGGATTCCCCTAGGTGTCTAGTTTTAAAAAAATGCACAGGTTTGGTAGGTTTCCCTAGGTGCTGGCTGAGCTAGAGGCCAAAATCTACAGGTAGGCATTTTGCAAAAAACAGCTCTGTTTTCTTTCAAAAATTGGGATGTGCCCACTTTGTGTTTTTGGACATTTCCTATCGCGGACGCTAGGACTACCCACACAAGTGAGGTATAATTTTTATCGGGAGACTTGGGGGAATGCTGGGTGGATGGAAATTTGTGGCTCCTCTCAGATTCCAGAACTTTCTGTAACCGAAATTTTAGGAAAATGTGTTTTTTTAGCCAAAATTTGAGGTTTGCAAAGGATTCTGCGTGACAGAACCTAGTCAGAGCCCCACAAGTCACCCCATCTTGGATTCTCCTAGGTCTCTAGTTTTCAAAAATGCACAGGTTTGGTAGGGTTCCCTATGTGCCGGCTGAGCTGGAGGCCAAAATCTACAGGTAGGCACTGTTTTCAATGAAAAAATGTGATGTGTCCCCGTTGTGTTTTGGGCTATTTCCTGTTACGGGCGCTATGCCTACCCACACAAGTGAGGTATCATTTTTATCGGGAGACTTGGGGGAACGCTGGGTGGAAGGAAATTTGTGGCTCCTCTCAGATTCCAGAACTTTCTGTCACCGAAATATGAGGAAAATGTGTTTTTTTTAGCCAAAATTTGAGGTTTGCAAAGGATTCTGGGTGACAGAACCTGGTCAGAGCCCCACAAGTCACCCCATCTTGGATTCTCCTAGGTCTCTAGTTTTCAAAAATGCACAGGTTTTGTAGGTTTCCCTATGTGCCAGCTGAGCTGGAGGACAAAATCTACTGGTAGGAACTTTGCAAAAAACAGCTCTGTTTTCTGTGATGTGTCCACGTTGTGTTTTGGGGCATACTCTGTCGCGGGCGCTAGGCCTACCCACACAAGTGAGGTACCATTTTTATCGGGAACCTTGGGGGAACGCTGGGTGGAAGGAAATTTGCGGCTCCTCTCAGATTCCAGAACTTTCTGTCACCGAAATGTATGGAAAATATGTTTTTTTAGCCAAATTTTGAGGTTTGCAAAGGATTCTGGGTAACAGAACCTGGTCAGAGCCCCACAAGTCACGCCATCTTGGATTCCCCTAGGTGTCTAGTTTTCAAAAATGCACAGGTTTAGTAGGTTTCCCTAGGTGCTGGCTGAGCTAGAGGCCAAAATCTACAGGTAGGCACTTTGCAAAAAACAGCTCTGTTTTCTTTCAAAAAATGGGATGTGCCCACTTTGTGTTTTTGGACATTTCCTATCGCGGGCGCTAGGACTACCCACACAAGTGAGGTATCATTTTTATCGGGAGACTTGGGGGAACGCTGGGTGGACGGAAATTTGTGGTTCCTCTCAGATTCCAGAACTTTCTGTCACCGAAATGTGTGGAAAATTTGTTTTTTTAGCCAAAATTTGAGGTTTGCAAAGGATTCTGGGTGACAGAACCTGGTCGGAGCCCCACAAGTCACCCCATCTTGGATTCTCCTAGGTCTCTAGTTTAAAAAAATGCACAGGTTTGGTAGGTTTCCCTAGGTGCCGGCTGAGCTAGAGGCCAAAATCTACAAGTAGGCACTTTGCAAAAAACAGCTCTGTTTTCTTTCAAAAAATGGGTTGTGTCCATGTTGCGTTTTGGGGCGTTTCCTGTTGCGGGCGCTAGGCCTACCCACACAAGTGAGGTATCATTTTTATCGGGAGACTTGGATGAACGCTGGGTGGAAGGAAATTTGTGGCTCCTCTCAGATTCCAGAACTTTCTGTCACCGAAATGTGAGGAAAATGTGTTTTTTTTGCCAAAATTTGAGGTTTGCAAAGGATTCTGGGTAATAGAACCTGGTCAGAGCCCCACAAGTCACCCCATCTTGGATTCCCCTCAGTCTCTAGTTTTAAAAAATGCACAGGTTTGGTAGGTTTCCCTAGGTGCCGGCTGAGCTAGAGGCCAAAATCTACAGGTAGGCACTGTTTTCAATGAAAAAATGTGATGTGTCCCCGTTGTGTTTTGGGCCATTTCCTGTTATGGGCGCTAGGCCTACCCACACAAGTGAGGTATCATTTTTATCGGGAGACAGGGGGGAACGCTGGGTGGAAGGAAATTTGTGGCTCCTCTCAGATTCCAGAACTTTCTGTCACCGAAATATGAGGAAAATGTGTTTTTTTTGCCAAAATTTGAGGTTTGCAAAGGATTCTGGGTGACAGAACCTGGTCAGAGCCCCACAAGTCACCCCATCTTGGATTCTCCTAGGTCTCTAGTTTTCAAAAATGCACAGGTTTGGTAGGTTTCCCTATGTGCCGGCTGAGCTGGAGGCCAAAATCTACAGGTAGGCACTTTGCAAAAAACAGCTCTGTTTTCTGTCAAAAAATTAGATGTGCCCACTTTGTGTTTTGGGACATTTCCTGTCGCGGGCGCTAGGACTACCCACACAAGTGAGGTATCATTTTTATCGGGAGATTTGGGGGAACGCTGGGTGGAAGGAAATTTGTGGCTCCTCTCATATTCCAGAACTTTCTGTCATAGAAATGTGAGGAAAATGTGTTTTTTTAGCCAAATTTTGTGGTTTGCAAAGGATTCTGGGTAACAGAACCTGGTCAGAGCCCCACAAGTCACCCCATCTTGGATTCCCCTACGTCTCCAGTTTAAAAAAAAGCACAGGTTTGGTAGGTTTCCCTAGGTGCCGGCTGAGCTGGAGGCCAAAATCTACAGGTAGGCACTTTTAAAAAAACAGCTCTGTTTTCTGTGATGTGTCCACGTTGTGGTTTGGGGCATACACTGTTGCGTGCGCTAGGCCTACCCACACAAGTGAGGTACCATTTTTATCGGGAGACTTGGGGGAACGCTGGGTGAAAGGAAACTTGTGGCTCATCTCAGATTCCAGAACTTTCTGTCACCGAAATGTATGGAAAATATGTTTTTTTAGCCAGATTTTGAGGTTTGCTAAGGATTCTGTGTAACAGAACCTGGTCAGAGCCCCACAAGTCACCCCATCTTGGATTCCCCTATGTGTCTAGTTTTCAGAAATGCACAATTTTGGTAAGTTTCCCTAGGTGCCGGCTGAGCTAGAGGCCAAAATCTACAGGTAGGCACTGTTTTCAATGAAAAAATGTGATGTGTCCCCGTTGTGTTTTGGGCCATTTCCTGTTATGGGCGCTAGGCCTACCCACACAAGTGAGGTATCATTTTTATCTGGAGACTTGGGGACCGCTGGGTGGAAGGAAATTTGTGGCTCCTCTCAGATTCCAGAACTTTCTGTCACCGAAATGTATGGAAAATATGTTTTTTTAGCCAAATTTTGAGGTTTGCAAAGGATTCTGGGTAACAGAACCTGGTCAGAGCCCCACAAGTCACGCCATCTTGGATTCCCCTAGGTGTCTAGTTTTCAAAAATGCACAGGTTTAGTAGGTTTCCCTAGGTGCTGGCTGAGCTAGAGGCCAAAATCTACAGGTAGGCACTTTGCAAAAAACAGCTCTGTTTTCTTTCAAAAAATGGGATGTGCCCACTTTGTGTTTTTGGACATTTCCTATCGCGGGCGCTAGGACTACCCACACAAGTGAGGTATCATTTTTATCGGGAGACTTGGGGGAACGCTGGGTGGACGGAAATTTGTGGTTCCTCTCAGATTCCAGAACTTTCTGTCACCGAAATGTGTGGAAAATTTGTTTTTTTAGCCAAAATTTGAGGTTTGCAAAGGATTCTGGGTGACAGAACCTGGTCAGAGCCCCACAAGTCACCCCATCTTGGATTCTCCTAGGTCTCTAGTTTAAAAAAATGCACAGGTTTGGTAGGTTTCCCTAGGTGCCGGCTGAGCTAGAGGCCAAAATCTACAAGTAGGCACTTTGCAAAAAACAGCTCTGTTTTCTTTCAAAAAATGGGTTGTGTCCATGTTGCGTTTTGGGGCGTTTCCTGTTGCGGGCGCTAGGCCTACCCACACAAGTGAGGTATCATTTTTATCGGGAGACTTGGATGAACGCTGGGTGGAAGGAAATTTGTGGCTCCTCTCAGATTCCAGAACTTTCTGTCACCGAAATGTGAGGAAAATGTGTTTTTTTTGCCAAAATTTGAGGTTTGCAAAGGATTCTGGGTAATAGAACCTGGTCAGAGCCCCACAAGTCACCCCATCTTGGATTCCCCTCAGTCTCTAGTTTTAAAAAATGCACAGGTTTGGTAGGTTTCCCTAGGTGCCGGCTGAGCTAGAGGCCAAAATCTACAGGTAGGCACTGTTTTCAATGAAAAAATGTGATGTGTCCCCGTTGTGTTTTGGGCCATTTCCTGTTATGGGCGCTAGGCCTACCCACACAAGTGAGGTATCATTTTTATCGGGAGACAGGGGGGAACGCTGGGTGGAAGGAAATTTGTGGCTCCTCTCAGATTCCAGAACTTTCTGTCACCGAAATATGAGGAAAATGTGTTTTTTTTGCCAAAATTTGAGGTTTGCAAAGGATTCTGGGTGACAGAACCTGGTCAGAGCCCCACAAGTCACCCCATCTTGGATTCTCCTAGGTCTCTAGTTTTCAAAAATGCACAGGTTTGGTAGGTTTCCCTATGTGCCGGCTGAGCTGGAGGCCAAAATCTACAGGTAGGCACTTTGCAAAAAACAGCTCTGTTTTCTGTCAAAAAATTAGATGTGCCCACTTTGTGTTTTGGGACATTTCCTGTCGCGGGCGCTAGGACTACCCACACAAGTGAGGTATCATTTTTATCGGGAGATTTGGGGGAACGCTGGGTGGAAGGAAATTTGTGGCTCCTCTCATATTCCAGAACTTTCTGTCATAGAAATGTGAGGAAAATGTGTTTTTTTAGCCAAATTTTGTGGTTTGCAAAGGATTCTGGGTAACAGAACCTGGTCAGAGCCCCACAAGTCACCCCATCTTGGATTCCCCTACGTCTCCAGTTTAAAAAAAAGCACAGGTTTGGTAGGTTTCCCTAGGTGCCGGCTGAGCTGGAGGCCAAAATCTACAGGTAGGCACTTTTAAAAAAACAGCTCTGTTTTCTGTGATGTGTCCACGTTGTGGTTTGGGGCATACACTGTTGCGTGCGCTAGGCCTACCCACACAAGTGAGGTACCATTTTTATCGGGAGACTTGGGGGAACGCTGGGTGAAAGGAAACTTGTGGCTCATCTCAGATTCCAGAACTTTCTGTCACCGAAATGTATGGAAAATATGTTTTTTTAGCCAGATTTTGAGGTTTGCTAAGGATTCTGTGTAACAGAACCTGGTCAGAGCCCCACAAGTCACCCCATCTTGGATTCCCCTATGTGTCTAGTTTTCAGAAATGCACAATTTTGGTAAGTTTCCCTAGGTGCCGGCTGAGCTAGAGGCCAAAATCTACAGGTAGGCACTGTTTTCAATGAAAAAATGTGATGTGTCCCCGTTGTGTTTTGGGCCATTTCCTGTTATGGGCGCTAGGCCTACCCACACAAGTGAGGTATCATTTTTATCGGGAGACTTGGGGACCGCTGGGTGGAAGGAAATTTGTGGCTCCTCTCAGATTCCAGAACTTTCTGTCACCGAAATATGAGGAAAATGTGTTTTTTTTGCCAAAATTTGAGGTTTGCAAAGGATTCTGGGTGACAGAACCTGGTCAGAGCCCCACAAGTCACCCCATCTTGGATTCTCCTAGGTCTCTAGTTTTAAAAAATGCACAGGTTTGGTAGGTTTCCCTATGTGCCGGCTGAGCTGGAGGCCAAAATCTACAGGTACGAACTTTGCAAAAAACAGCTCTGTTTTCTGTGATGTGTCCACGTTGTGTTTTGGGGCATACCCTGTTGCGGGCGCTAGGCCTACCCACACAAGTGAGGTACCATTTTTATCGGGAACCTTGGGGGAACGCTGGGTGGAAGGAAATTTGTGGCTCCTCTCAGATTCCAGAACTTTCTGTCACCGAAATGTGTGGAAAATGTGTTTTTTTTGCCAAAATGTGAGGTTTGCAAAGGATTCTGGGTGACAGAACCTGGTCAGAGCCCCACAAGTCACCCCATCTTGGATTCTCCTAGGTCTCTAGTTTTAAAAAATGCACAGGTTTGGTAGGTTTCCCTAGGTGCCGGCTGAGCTACAGGCCAAAATCTACAGGTAGGCACTTTGCAAAAAACAGCTCTGTTTTCTGCGATGTGTCCACGTTGTGTTTTGGGGCATATCCTGTCGCGGGCGCTAGGCCTACCCACACAAGTGAGGTACCATTTTTATCGGGAGACTTGGGGGAACGCTGGGTGGAAGGAAACTTGTGGCTCATGTCAGATTCCAGAACTTTCTGTCACCGAAATGTGAGGAAAATATGTTTTTTTAGCCAGATTTTGAGATTTGCAAAGGATTCTGGGTAACAGAACCTGGTCAGAGCCCCACAAGTCACCCCATCTTGGATTCCCCTAGGTGTCTAGTTTTGAAAAATGCACAGGTTTGGTAGGTTTCCCTAGGTGCTGGCTGAGCTAGAGGCCAAAATCTACAGGTAGGCACTTTGCAAAAAACAGCTCTGTTTTCTGTCAAAAAATGTGATGTGTCCACGTTGTGTTTTGGGACATTTCCTGTCGCGGGCGCTAGGACTACCCACACAAGTGAGGTATCATTTTTATCGGGAGACTTGGGGTAACGCTGGGTGGAAGGAAATTTGTGGCTCCTCTCAGATTCCAGAACTTTCTGTCACCGAAATGTGAGGAAAATGTGTTTTTTTAGCCAAAATTTGAGGTTTGCAAAGGATTCTGGGTAACAGAACCTGGTCAGAGCCCCACAAGTCACACCATCTTGGATTCCCCTAGGTCTCTAGTTTTCAAAAATGCACAGTTGTGGTAGGTTTCCCTAGGTGCCGGCTGAGCTGGAGGCCAAAATCTACAGGTAGGCACTTTTCAAAAAACAGCTCTGTTTTCTGTGATGTGTCCACGTTGTATTTTGGGGCATACCCTGTCGCGTGCGCTAGGCCTACCCACACAAGTGAGGTACCATTTTATCGGGAGACTTGGGGGAACGCTGGGTGGAAGGAAACTTGTGGCTCATCTCAGATTCCAGAACTTTCTGTCACCAAAATGTGAGGAAAATGTGTTTTTTTAGCCAAAATTTGAGGTTTGCAAAGGATTCTGGGTAACAGAACCTGGTCAGAGCCCCACAAGTCACCCCATCTTGGATTCCCCTAGGTCTCTAGTTTTCACAAATGCACAGGTGTGGTAGGTTTCCCTAGGTGCCGGCTGAGCTGGAGGCCAAAATCTACAGGTAGGCACTTTTCAAAAAACAGCTCTGTTTTCTGAGATGTGTCCACGTTGTATTTTGGGGCATACCCTGTCGCGTGCGCTAGGCCTACCCACACAAGTGAGGTACCATTTTATCGGGAGACTTGGGGGAACGCTGGGTGGAAGGAAACTTGTGGCTCATCTCAGATTCCAGAACTTTCTGTCACCAAAATGTGAGGAAAATATGTTTTTTTAGCCAGATTTTGAGATTTGCAAAGGATTCTGGGTAACAGAACCTGGTCAGAGCCCCACAAGTCACCCCATCTTGGATTCCCCTAGGTGTCTAGTTTTGACAAATGCACAGGTTTGGTAGGTTTCCCTAGGTGCTGGCTGAGCTAGAGGCCAAAATCTACAGGTAGGCACTTTGCAAAAAACAGCTCTGTTTTCTGTCAAAAAATGTGATGTGTCCACGTTGTGTTTTGGGACATTTCCTGTCGCGGGCGCTAGGACTACCCACACAAGTGAGGTATCATTTTTATCGGGAGACTTGGGGGAACACTGGGTTGAAGGAAATTTGTGGCTCCTCTCAGATTCCAGAACTTTCTGTCACCGAAATGTGAGGAAAATATGTTTTTTTAGCCAAACTTTGAGGTTTGCAAAGGATTCTGGGTAACAGAACCTGGTCAGAGCCCTACAAGTCAACGGATCTTGGATTCCCCTAGGTCTCTAGTTTTCAAAAATGCACAGGTTTGGTAGGTTTCCCTAGGTGCCGGCTGAGCTGGAGGCCAAAATCTACGGGTAGGCACTTTTAAAAAAACAGCTCTGTTTTCTGTGATGTGTCCACGTTGTGTTTTGGGGCATACCCTGTCGCGGGCGCTAGGCCTACCCACACAAGTGAGGTACCATTTTTATCGGGAGACTTGGGGGAACGCTGGGTGGAAGGAAACTTGTGGCTCATCTCAGATTCCAGAACTTTCTGTCACCGAAATGAGAGGAAAATATGTTTTTTTAGCCAAATTTTGAGGTTTGTAAAGGATTCTGGGTAACAGAACCTGGTCAGAGCCCCACAAGTCACCCCATCTTGGATT
Source organism: Pleurodeles waltl (assembly GCF_031143425.1). Lineage (NCBI taxonomy): Eukaryota > Metazoa > Chordata > Amphibia > Caudata > Salamandridae > Pleurodeles > Pleurodeles waltl. The sequence goes on along the minus strand of NC_090445.1, from coordinate 1,360,235,558 downwards.
CCCCTAGGTGTCTAGTTTTAAAAAATGCACAGGTTTGGTAGGTTTCCCTAGGTGCCGGCTGAGCTAGAGGCCAAAATCTACAGGTAGGCACTGTTTTCATTGAAAAAATGTGATGTGTCCCCGTTGTGTTTTGGGCCATTTCCTGTTACGGGCGCGAGGCCTACCCACACAAGTGAGGTATCATTTTTATCGGGAGACTTGGGGGAACGCTGGGTGGAAGGAAATTTGTGGCTCCTCTCAGATTCCAGAACTTTCTGTCACCGAAATATGAGGAAAATGTGTTTTTGTAGCCAAAATTTGAGGTTTGCAAAGGATTCTGGGTGACAGAACCTGGTCAGAGCCCCACAAGTCACCCCATCTTGGATTCTCCTAGGACTCTAGTTTTCAAAAATGCACAGGTTTGGTAGGTTTCCCTATGTGCCGGCTGAGCTGGAGGCCAAAATCTACAGGTAGGAACTTTGCAAAAAACAGCTCTGTTTTCTGTGATGTGTCCACGTTGTGTTTTGGGGCATACCCTGTCGCTGGCGCTAGGCCTACCCACACAAGTGAGGTACCATTTTATCGGGAGACTTGGGGGAACGCTGGGTGGAAGGAAACTTGTGGCTCATCTCAGATTCCAGAACTTTCTGTCACCAAAATGTGAGGAAAATGTGTTTTTTTAGCCAAAATTTGAGGTTTGCAAAGGATTCTGGGTAACAGAACCTGGTCAGAGCCCCACAAGTCACCCCATCTTGGATTCCCCTAGGTCTCTAGTTTTCAAAAATGCACAGGTGTGGTAGGTTTCCCTAGGTGCCGGCTGAGCTGGAGGCCAAAATCTACAGGTAGGCACTTTTCAAAAAACAGCTCTGTTTTCTGTGATGTGTCCACGTTGTATTTTGGGGCATACCCTGTCGCGTGCGCTAGGCCTACCCACACAAGTGAGGTACCATTTTATCGGGAGACTTGGGGGAACGCTGGGTGGAAGGAAACTTGTGGCTCATCTCAGATTCCAGAACTTTCTGTCACCAAAATGTGAGGAAAATATGTTTTTTTAGCCAGATTTTGAGATTTGCAAAGGATTCTGGGTAACAGAACCTGGTCAGAGCCCCACAAGTCACCCCATCTTGGATTCCCCTAGGTGTCTAGTTTTGACAAATGCACAGGTTTGGTAGGTTTCCCTAGGTGCTGGCTGAGCTAGAGGCCAAAATCTACAGGTAGGCACTTTGCAAAAAACAGCTCTGTTTTCTGTCAAAAAATGTGATGTGTACACGTTGTGTTTTGGGACATTTCCTGTCGCGGGCGCTAGGACTACCCACACAAGTGAGGTATCATTTTTATCGGGAGACTTGGGGGAACACTGGGTTGAAGGAAATTTGTGGCTCCTCTCAGATTCCAGAACTTTCTGTCACCGAAATGTGAGGAAAATATGTTTTTTTAGACAAACTTTGAGGTTTGCAAAGGATTCTGGGTAACAGAACCTGGTCAGAGCCCTACAAGTCAATGGATCTTGGATTCCCCTAGGTCTCTAGTTTTCAAAAATGCACAGGTTTGGTAGGTTTCCCTAGGTGCCGGCTGAGCTGGAGGCCAAAATCTACAGGTAGGCACTGTTTTCAATGAAAAAATGTGATGTGTCCCCGTTGTGTTTTGGGCCATTTCCTGTTATGGGCGCTAGGCCTACCCACACAAGTGAGGTATCATTTTTATCGGGAGACTTGGGGACCGCTGGGTGGAAGGAAATTTGTGGCTCCTCTCAGATTCCAGAACTTTCTGTCACCGAAATATGAGGAAAATGTGTTTTTTTTGCCAAAATTTGAGGTTTGCAAAGGATTCTGGGTGACAGAACCTGGTCAGAGCCCCACAAGTCACCCCATCTTGGATTCTCCTAGGTCTCTAGTTTTAAAAAATGCACAGGTTTGGTAGGTTTCCCTATGTGCCGGCTGAGCTGGAGGCCAAAATCTACAGGTACGAACTTTGCAAAAAACAGCTCTGTTTTCTGTGATGTGTCCACGTTGTGTTTTGGGGATACCCTGTTGCGGGCGCTAGGCCTACCCACACAAGTGAGGTACCATTTTTATCGGGAACCTTGGGGGAACGCTGGGTGGTAGGAAATTTGTGGCTCCTCTCAGATTCCAGAACTTTCTGTCACCGAAATGTGTGGAAAATGTGTTTTTTTAGCCAAAATGTGAGGTTTGGAAAGGATTCTGGGTGACAGAACCTGGTCAGAGCCCCACAAGTCACCCCATCTTGGATTCTCCTAGGTCTCTAGTTTTAAAAAATGCACAGGTTTGGTAGGTTTCCCTAGGTGCCGGCTGAGCTACAGGCCAAAATCTACAGGTAGGCACTATGCAAAAAACAGCTCTGTTTTCTGCGATGTGTCCACGTTGTGTTTTGGGGCATATCCTGTCGCGGGCGCTAGGCCTACCCACACAAGTGAGGTACCATTTTTATCGGGAGACTTGGGGGAACGCTGGGTGGAAGGAAACTTGTGGCTCATCTCAGATTCCAGAACTTTCTGTCACCGAAATGTGAGGAAAAGATGTTTTTTTAGCCAGATTTTGAGATTTGCAAAGGATTCTGGGTAACAGAACCTGGTCAGAGCCCCACAAGTCACCCCATCTTGGATTCCCCTAGGTGTCTAGTTTTGAAAAATGCACAGGTTTGGTAGGTTTCCCTAGGTGCTGGCTGAGCTAGAGGCCAAAATCTACAGGTAGGCACTTTGCAAAAAACAGCTCTGTTTTCTGTCAAAAAATGTGATGTGTCCACGTTGTGTTTTGGGACATTTCCTGTTGCGGGCGCTAGGACTACCCACACAAGTGAGGTATCATTTTTATCGGGAGACTTGGGGTAACGCTGGGTGGAAGGAAATTTGTGGCTCCTCTCAGATTCCAGAACTTTCTGTCACCGAAATGTGAGGAAAATGTGTTTTTTTAGCCAAAATTTGAGGTTTGCAAAGGATTCTGGGTAACAGAACCTGGTCAGAGCCCCACAAGTCACCCCATCTTGGATTCCCCTAGGTCTCTAGTTTTAAAAAATGCACAGGTGTGGTAGGTTTCCCTAGGTGCCGGCTGAGCTGGAGGCCAAAATCTACAGGTAGGCACTTTTCAAAAAACAGCTCTGTTTTCTGTGATGTGTCCACGTTGTATTTTGGGGCATACCCTGTCGCGTGCGCTAGGCCTACCCACACAAGTGAGGTACCATTTTATCGGGAGACTTGGGGGAACGCTGGGTGGAAGGAAACTTGTGGCTCATCTCAGATTCCAGAACTTTCTGTCACCAAAATGTGAGGAAAATGTGTTTTTTTAGCCAAAATTTGAGGTTTGCAAAGGATTCTGGGTAACAGAACCTGGTCAGAGCCCCACAAGTCACCCCATCTTGGATTCCCCTAGGTCTCTAGTTTTCAAAAATGCACAGGTGTGGTAGGTTTCCCTAGGTGCCGGCTGAGCTGGAGGCCAAAATCTACAGGTAGGCACTTTTCAAAAAACAGCTCTGTTTTCTGTGATGTGTCCACGTTGTATTTTGGGGCATACCCTGTCGCGTGCGCTAGGCCTACCCACACAAGTGAGGTACCATTTTATCGGGAGACTTGGGGGAACGCTGGGTGGAAGGAAACTTGTGGCTCATCTCAGATTCCAGAACTTTCTGTCACCAAAATGTGAGGAAAATATGTTTTTTTAGCCAGATTTTGAGATTTGCAAAGGATTCTGGGTAACAGAACCTGGTCAGAGCCCCACAAGTCACCCCATCTTGGATTCCCCTAGGTGTCTAGTTTTGAAAAATGCACAGGTTTGGTAGGTTTCCCTAGGTGCTGGCTGAGCTAGAGGCCAAAATCTACAGGTAGGCACTTTGCAAAAAACAGCTCTGTTTTCTGTCAAAAAATGTGATGTGTCCACGTTGTGTTTTGGGACATTTCCTGTCGCGGGCGCTAGGACTACCCACACAAGTGAGGTATCATTTTTATCGGGAGACTTGGGGGAACACTGGGTTGAAGGAAATTTGTGGCTCCTCTCAGATTCCAGAACTTTCTGTCACCGAAATGTGAGGAAAATATGTTTTTTTAGCCAAACTTTGAGGTTTGCAAAGGATTCTGGGTAACAGAACCTGGTCAGAGCCCTACAAGTCAATGGATCTTGGATTCCCCTAGGTCTCTAGTTTTCAAAAATGCACAGGTTTGGTAGGTTTCCCTAGGTGCCGGCTGAGCTGGAGGCCAAAATCTACAGGTAGGCACTTTTAAAAAAACAGCTCTGTTTTCTGTGATGTGTCCACGTTGTGTTTTGGGGCATACCCTGTCGCGGGCGCTAGGCCTACCCACACAAGTGAGGTACCATTTTTATCGGGAGACTTGGGGGAACGCTGGGTGGAAGGAAACTTGTGGCTCATCTCAGATTCCAGAACTTTCTGTCACCGAAATGAGAGGAAAATATGTTTTTTTAGCCAAATTTTGAGGTTTGTAAAGGATTCTGGGTAACAGAACCTGGTCAGAGCCCCACAAGTCACCCCATCTTGGATTCCCCTAGGTGTCTAGTTTTAAAAAATGCACAGGTTTGGTAGGTTTCCCTAGGTGCCGGCTGAGCTAGAGGCCAAAATCTACAGGTAGGCACTGTTTTCATTGAAAAAATGTGATGTGTCCCCGTTGTGTTTTGGGCCATTTCCTGTTACGGGCGCGAGGCCTACCCACACAAGTGAGGTATCATTTTTATCGGGAGACTTGGGGGAACGCTGGGTGGAAGGAAATTTGTGGCTCCTCTCAGATTCCAGAACTTTCTGTCACCGAAATATGAGGAAAATGTGTTTTTTTAGCCAAAATTTGAGGTTTGCAAAGGATTCTGGGTGACAGAACCTGGTCAGAGCCCCACAAGTCACCCCATCTTGGATTCTCCTAGGACTCTAGTTTTCAAAAATGCACAGGTTTGGTAGGTTTCCCTATGTGCCGGCTGAGCTGGAGGCCAAAATCTACAGGTAGGAACTTTGCAAAAAACAGCTCTGTTTTCTGTGATGTGTCCACGTTGTGTTTTGGGGCATACCCTGTCGCTGGCGCTAGGCCTACCCACACAAGTGAGGTACCATTTTTATCGGGAACCTTGGGCAAACGCTGGGTGGAAGGAAATTTGTGGCTCCTCTCAGATTCCAGAACTTTCTGTCCCCGAAATGTGAGGAAAATATGTTTTTTTAGCCAAACTTTGAGGTTTGCAAAGGATTCTGGGTAACAGAACCTGGTCAGAGCCCTACAAGTCAACGGATCTTGGATTCCCCTAGGTCTCTAGTTTTCAAAAATGCACAGGTTTGGTAGGTTTCCCTAGGTGCCGGCTGAGCTGGAGGCCAAAATCTACAGGTAGGCACTTTTCAAAAAACAGCTCTGTTTTCTGTGATGGGTCCACGTTGTGTTTTGGGGCATACCCTGTCGCGTGCGCTAGGCCTACCCACACAAGTGAGGTACCATTTTTATCGGGAGACTTGGGGGAACGCTGGGTGGAAGGAAACTTGTGGCTCATCTCAGATTCCAGAACTTTCTGTCACCGAAATGAGAGGAAAATATGTTTTTTTAGCCAAATTTTGAGGTTTGTAAAGGATTCTGGGTAACAGAACCTGGTCAGAGCCCCACAAGTCACCCCATCTTGGATTCCCCTAGGTGTCTAGTTTTAAAAAATGCACAGGTTTGGTAGGTTTCCCTAGGTGCCGGCTGAGCTAGAGGCCAAAATCTACAGGTAGGCACTGTTTTCATTAAAAAAATGTGATGTGTCCCCGTTGTGTTTTGGGCCATTTCCTGTTACGGGCGCGAGGCCTACCCACACAAGTTAGGTATCATTTTTTTTGGGAGACTTGGGGGAATGCTGGGTGGAAGGAAATGTGTGACTCCTCTCAGATTCCAGAACTTTCTGTCACCGAAATATGAGGAAAATGTGTTTTTTTAGCCAAAATTTGAGGTTTGCAAAGGATTCTGGGTGACAGAACCTGGTCAGAGCCCCACAAGTCACCCCATCTTGGATTCTCCTAGGACTCTAGTTTTCAAAAATGCACAGGTTTGGTAGGTTTCCCTATGTGCCGGCTGAGCTGGAGGCCAAAATCTACAGGTAGGAACTTTGCAAAAAACAGCTCTGTTTTCTGTGATGTGTCCACGTTGTGTTTTGGGGCATACCCTGTCGCTGGCGCTAGGCCTACCCACACAAGTGAGGTACCATTTTTATCGGGAACCTTGGGGAAACGCTGGGTGGAAGGAAATTTGTGGCTCCTCTCAGATTCCAGAACTTTCTGTCCCTGAAATGTGAGGAAAATATGTTTTTTTAGCCAAATTTTGAGGTTTGCAAAGGATTCTGGGTAACAGAACCTGGTCAGAGCCCCACAAGTCACCCCATCTTGGATTCCCCTAGGTGTCTAGTTTTCAAAAATGCACAGGTTTGGTAGGTTTCCCTAGGTGCTGGCTGAGCTAGAGGCCAAAATCTACAGGTAGGCACTTTGCAAAAAACAGCTCTGTTTTCTTTAAAAAAATGGGATGTGCCCACTTTGTGTTTTTCGACATTTCCTATCGCGGACGCTAGGACTACCCACACAAGTGAGGTATCTTTTTTATCGGGAGACTTGGGGGAACGCTGGGTGGACGGAAATTTGTGTCTCCTCTCAGATTCCAGAACTTTCTGTCACCGAAATGTGAGGAAAATATGTTTTTTTAGCCAAAATTTGAGGTTTGCAAAGGATTCTGGGTGACAGAACCTGGTCAGAGCCCCACAAGTCACCCCATCTTGGATTCTCCTAGGTCTCTAGTTTTAAAAAATGCACAGGTTTGGTAGGTTTCCCTAGGTGCCGGCTGAGCAAGAGGCCAAAATCTACAGGTAGGCACTTTGCAAAAAACAGCTCTGTTTTCTGTGATGTGTCCACGTTGTGTTTTGGGGCATATCCTGTCGCGGCGGCTAGGCCTACCCACACAAGTGAGGTACCATTTTTATCGGGAGACTTGGGGGAACGCTGGGTGGAAGGAAATTTGTGGCTCCTCTCAGATTCCAGAACTTTCTGTCACCAAAATGTGAGGAAAATATGTTTTTTTAGCCAAATTTTGAGGTTTGCAAAGGATTCTGGGTAATAGAACCTGGTCAGAGCCCTACAAGTCACCCGATCTTGGATTCCCCTACGTCTCTAGTTTAAAAAAAAGCACAGGTTTGGTAGGTTTCCCTAGGTGCCGGCTGAGCTGGAGGCCAAAATCTACAGGTTAGGCACTTTTAAAAAAACAGCTCTGTTTTCTGTGATGTGTCCACATTGTGTTTTGGGGCATACCCTGTTGCGTGCGCTAGGCCTACCCACACAAGTGAGGTACCATTTTTATCGGGAGACTTTGGGGAACGCTGGGTGGAAGGAAACTTGTGGCTCATCTCAGATTCCAGAACTTTCTGTCACCTAAATGTGAGGAAAATATGTTTTTTTAGCCAGATTTTGAGGTTTGCAAAGGATTCTGGGTAACAGAACCTGGTCAGAGCCCCACAAGTCACCCCATCTTGGATTCCCCTATGTGTCTAGTTTTCAGAAATGCACAGGTTTGGTAGGTTTCCCTAGGTGCCGGCTGAGCTAGAGGCCAAAATCTACAGGTAGGCACTGTTTTCAATGAAAAAATGTGATGTGTCCCCGTTGTGTTTTGGGCCATTTCCTGTTATGGGCGCTAGGCCTACCCACACAAGTGAGGTATAATTTTTATCGGGAGACTTGGGGGAACGCTGGGTGGAAGGAAATTTGTGGCTCCTCTCAGATTCCAGAACTTTCTGTCACCGAAATATGAGGAAAATTGGTTTTTTTTGCCAAAATTTGAGGTTTGCAAAGGATTCTGGGTGACAGAACCTGGTCAGAGCCCCACAAGTCACCCCATCTTGGCTTCTCCTAGGTCTCTAGTTTTCAAAAATGCACAGGTTTGGTAGGTTTCCCTATGTGCCGGCTGAGCTGGAGGCCAAAATCTACAGGTAGGAACTTTGCAAAAAACAGCTCTGTTTTCTGTGATGTGTCCACGTTGTGTTTTGGGGCATACCCTGTTGCGGGCGCTAGGCCTACCCACACAAGTGAGGTACCATTTTTATCGGGAACCTTGGGGAAACGCTGGGTGGAAGGAAATTTGTGGCTCCTCTCAGATTCCAGAACTTTCTGTCACCAAAATGTGAGGAAAATATGTTTTTTTAGCCAAATTTTGAGGTTTGCAAAGGATTCTGGGTAACAGAACCTGGTCAGAGCCCTACAAGTCACCCGATCTTGGATTCCCCTACGTCTCTAGTTTTAAAAAATGCACAGGTTTGGTAGGTTTCCCTAGGTGCCGGCTGAGCTGGAGGCCAAAATCTACAGGTAGGCACTTTTAAAAAAACAGCTCTGTTTTCTGTGATGTGTCCACGTTGTGTTTTGGGGCATACCCTGTCGCGTGCGCTAGGCCTACCCACACAAGTGAGGTACCATTTTTATCAGGAGACTTGGGGGAACGCTGGGTGGAAGAAAACATGTGGCTCATCTCAGATTCCAGAACTTTCTGTCACCGAAATGTGAGGAAAAAGTAGTTTTTTTAGCCAGATTTTGAGATTTGCAAAGGATTCTGGGTAACAGAATCTGGTCAGAGCCCCACAAGTCACCCCATCTTGGATTCCCCTAGGTGTCTAGTTTTCAAAAATGCACAGGTTTGGTAGGTTTCCCTAGGTGCTGGCTGAGCTAGAGGCCAAAATCTACAGGTAGGCACTTTTCAAAAAACAGCTCTGTTTTCTGTGATGTGTCCACGTTGTGTTTTGGGGCATACCCTGTCGCGGGCGCTAGGCCTACCCACACAAGTGAGGTACCATTTTTATCGGGAACCTTGGGGGAACGCTGGGTGGAAGGAAATTTGTGGCTCCTCTCAGATTCCAGAACTTTCTGTCACCGAAACGTGAGGAAAATATGTTTTTTTAGCCAAATTTTGAGGTTTGCAAAGGACTCTGGGTAACAGAACCTGGTCAGAGCCCCACAAGTCACCCCATCTTGGATTCCCCTAGGAGTCTAGTTTTCAAAAATGCACAGGTTTGGTAGGTTTCCCTAGGTGCTGGCTGAGCTAGAGGCCAAAATCTACAGGTAGGCACTTTGCAAAAAACAGCTCTGTTTTCTTTCAAAAAATGGGATGTGCCCACTTTGTGTTTTTGGACATTTCCTATCGCGGTCGCTAGGACTACCCACACAAGTGAGGTATCATTTTTATCGGGAGACTTGGGGAAACGCTGGGTGGACGGAAATTTGTGGCTCCTCTCAGATTCCAGAACTTTCTGTCACCGAAATGTGAAGAAAATGTGTTTTTTTAGCCAAATTTTGTGGTTTGCAAAGGATTCTGGGTAACAGAACCTGGTCAGAGCCCCACAAGTCACCCCATCTTGGATTCCCCTAGGTCTCTAGTTTTCAAAAATGCACAGGTTTGGTAGGTTTCCCTAGGTGCCAGCTGAGCTAGAGGCCAAAATCTACAGGTAGGAACTTTGCAAAAAACAGCTTTGTTTTCTGTGATGTGTCCACGTTGTGTTTTGGGGCATATCCTGTCGCGGGCGCTATGCCTACCCACACAAGTGAGGTACCATTTTTATCGGGAGACTTGGGGGAACGCTAGGTGGAAGGAAATTTGTGGCTCCTCTCAGATTCCAGAACTTTCTGTCACCGAAATGTGAGGAAAATATGTTCTTTTAACCAAATTTTGAGGTTTGCAAAGGATTCTAGGTAACAGAACCTGGTCAGAGCCCCACAAGTCACCCCATCTTGGATTCCCCTAGGTGTGTAGTTTTCAAAAATGCACAGGTTTGGTAGGTTTCCCTAGGTGCCGGCTGAGCTAGAGGCCAAAATCTACAGGTAGGCACTTTGCAAAAAACAGCTCTGTTTTCTGTCAAAAAATGGGATGTGCCCACTTTGTGTTTTGGGACATTTCCTGTCGCGGGCGCTAGGACTACCCACACAAGTGAGGTATCATTTTTATCGGGAGACTTGGGGGAACGCTGGGTGGAAGGAAATTTGTGGCTCCTCTCAGATTCCAGAACTTTCTGTCACCAAAATGTGTGGAAAATGTGTTTTTTTAGCCAAAATTTGAGGTTTGAAAAGAATTCTGGGTGACAGAACCTGGTCAGAGCCCCACAAGTCACCCCATCTTGGATTCTCCTAGGTCTCTAGTTTTAAAAAATGCACAGGTTTGGTACGTTTCCCTAGGTGCCGGCTGAGCTACAGGCCAAAATCTACAGGTAGGCACTTTGCAAAAAACAGCTCTGTTTTCTGTGATGTGTCCACGTTGTGTTTTGGGGCATATCCTGTCGCGGGCGCTAGGCCTACCCACACAAGTGAGGTACCATTTTTATCAGGAGACTTGGGGGAACGCTGGGTGGAAGGAAATTTGTGGCTCCTCTCAGATTCCAGAACTTTCTGTCACCGAAATATGAGGAAAATTGGTTTTTTTTGCCAAAATTTGAGGTTTGCAAAGGATTCTGGGTGACAGAACCTGGTCAGAGCCCCACAAGTCACCCCATCTTGGCTTCTCCTAGGTCTCTAGTTTTCAAAAATGCACAGGTTTGGTAGGTTTCCCTATGTGCCGGCTGAGCTGGAGGCCAAAATCTACAGGTAGGAACTTTGCAAAAAACAGCTCTGTTTTCTGTGATGTGTCCACGTTGTGTTTTGGGGCATACCCTGTTGCGGGCGCTAGGCCTACCCACACAAGTGAGGTACCATTTTTATCGGGAACCTTGGGGAAACGCTGGGTGGAAGGAAATTTGTGGCTCCTCTCAGATTCCAGAACTTTCTGTCACCAAAATGTGAGGAAAATATGTTTTTTTAGCCAAATTTTGAGGTTTGCAAAGGATTCTGGGTAACAGAACCTGGTCAGAGCCCTACAAGTCACCCGATCTTGGATTCCCCTACGTCTCTAGTTTTAAAAAATGCACAGGTTTGGTAGGTTTCCCTAGGTGCCGGCTGAGCTGGAGGCCAAAATCTACAGGTAGGCACTTTTAAAAAAACAGCTCTGTTTTCTGTGATGTGTCCACGTTGTGTTTTGGGGCATACCCTGTCGCGTGCGCTAGGCCTACCCACACAAGTGAGGTACCATTTTTATCAGGAGACTTGGGGGAACGCTGGGTGGAAGAAAACATGTGGCTCATCTCAGATTCCAGAACTTTCTGTCACCGAAATGTGAGGAAAAAGTAGTTTTTTTAGCCAGATTTTGAGATTTGCAAAGGATTCTGGGTAACAGAATCTGGTCAGAGCCCCACAAGTCACCCCATCTTGGATTCCCCTAGGTGTCTAGTTTTCAAAAATGCACAGGTTTGGTAGGTTTCCCTAGGTGCTGGCTGAGCTAGAGGCCAAAATCTACAGGTAGGCACTTTTCAAAAAACAGCTCTGTTTTCTGTGATGTGTCCACGTTGTGTTTTGGGGCATACCCTGTCGCGGGCGCTAGGCCTACCCACACAAGTGAGGTACCATTTTTATCGGGAACCTTGGGGGAACGCTGGGTGGAAGGAAATTTGTGGCTCCTCTCAGATTCCAGAACTTTCTGTCACCGAAACGTGAGGAAAATATGTTTTTTTAGCCAAATTTTGAGGTTTGCAAAGGACTCTGGGTAACAGAACCTGGTCAGAGCCCCACAAGTCACCCCATCTTGGATTCCCCTAGGAGTCTAGTTTTCAAAAATGCACAGGTTTGGTAGGTTTCCCTAGGTGCTGGCTGAGCTAGAGGCCAAAATCTACAGGTAGGCACTTTGCAAAAAACAGCTCTGTTTTCTTTCAAAAAATGGGATGTGCCCACTTTGTGTTTTTGGACATTTCCTATCGCGGTCGCTAGGACTACCCACACAAGTGAGGTATCATTTTTATCGGGAGACTTGGGGAAACGCTGGGTGGACGGAAATTTGTGGCTCCTCTCAGATTCCAGAACTTTCTGTCACCGAAATGTGAAGAAAATGTGTTTTTTTAGCCAAATTTTGTGGTTTGCAAAGGATTCTGGGTAACAGAACCTGGTCAGAGCCCCACAAGTCACCCCATCTTGGATTCCCCTAGGTCTCTAGTTTTCAAAAATGCACAGGTTTGGTAGGTTTCCCTAGGTGCCAGCTGAGCTAGAGGCCAAAATCTACAGGTAGGAACTTTGCAAAAAACAGCTTTGTTTTCTGTGATGTGTCCACGTTGTGTTTTGGGGCATATCCTGTCGCGGGCGCTATGCCTACCCACACAAGTGAGGTACCATTTTTATCGGGAGACTTGGGGGAACGCTAGGTGGAAGGAAATTTGTGGCTCCTCTCAGATTCCAGAACTTTCTGTCACCGAAATGTGAGGAAAATATGTTCTTTTAACCAAATTTTGAGGTTTGCAAAGGATTCTAGGTAACAGAACCTGGTCAGAGCCCCACAAGTCACCCCATCTTGGATTCCCCTAGGTGTGTAGTTTTCAAAAATGCACAGGTTTGGTAGGTTTCCCTAGGTGCCGGCTGAGCTAGAGGCCAAAATCTACAGGTAGGCACTTTGCAAAAAACAGCTCTGTTTTCTGTCAAAAAATGGGATGTGCCCACTTTGTGTTTTGGGACATTTCCTGTCGCGGGCGCTAGGACTACCCACACAAGTGAGGTATCATTTTTATCGGGAGACTTGGGGGAACGCTGGGTGGAAGGAAATTTGTGGCTCCTCTCAGATTCCAGAACTTTCTGTCACCAAAATGTGTGGAAAATGTGTTTTTTTAGCCAAAATTTGAGGTTTGAAAAGAATTCTGGGTGACAGAACCTGGTCAGAGCCCCACAAGTCACCCCATCTTGGATTCTCCTAGGTCTCTAGTTTTAAAAAATGCACAGGTTTGGTACGTTTCCCTAGGTGCCGGCTGAGCTACAGGCCAAAATCTACAGGTAGGCACTTTGCAAAAAACAGCTCTGTTTTCTGTGATGTGTCCACGTTGTGTTTTGGGGCATATCCTGTCGCGGGCGCTAGGCCTACCCACACAAGTGAGGTACCATTTTTATCAGGAGACTTGGGGGAACGCTGGGTGGAAGGAAATTTGTGGCTCCTCTCAGATTCCAGAACTTTCTGTCACCGAAATGTGAAGAAAATGTGTTTTTTTAGCCAAATTTTGTGGTTTACAAAGGATTCTGGGTAACAGAACCTGGTCAGAGCCCCACAAGTCACCCCATCGTGGATTCCCCTAGGTGTCTAGTTTTCAAAAACTCACAGGTTTGGTAGGTTTCCCTAGGTGCTGGCTGAGCTAGAGGCCAAAATCTACAGGTAGGCACTTTGCAAAAAACAGCTGTTTTCTTTCAAAAAATGGGATGTGCCCACTTTGTGTTTTTGGACATTTCCTATCGCGGGCGCTAGGCCTACCCACACAAGTGAGGTATCATTTTTATCGGGAGACTTGGGGGAACGCTGGGTGGACAGAAATTTGTGGCTCCTCTCAGATTCCAGAACTTTCTGTCACCGAAATGTGTGGAAAATGTGTTTTTTTAGCCAAAATTTGAGGTTTGCAAAGGATTCTGGGTGACAGAACCTGGTCAGAGCCCCACAAGTCACCCCATCTTGGATTCTCCTTGGTCTCTAGTTTTAAAAAATGCACAGGTTTGGTAGGTTTCCCTAGGTGCCGGCTGAGCTACAGGCCAAAATCTACAGGTAGGCACTTTGCAAAAAACAGCTCTGTTTTCTGTGATGTGTCCACGTTGTGTTTTGGGGCATATCCTGTCGCGGGCGCTAGGCCTACCCACACAAGTGAGGTACCATTTTTATCAGGAGACTTGGGGGAACGCTGGGTGGAAGGAAATTTGTGGCTCCTCTCAGATTCCAGAACTTTCTGTCACCGAAATGTGAAGAAAATGTGTTTTTTTAGCCAAATTTTGTGGTTTGCAAAGGATTCTGGGTAACAGAACCTGGTCAGAGCCCCACAAGTCACCCCATCGTGGATTCCCCTAGGTGTCTAGTTTTCAAAAACTCACAGGTTTGGTAGGTTTCCCTAGGTGCTGGCTGAGCTAGAGGCCAAAATCTACAGGTAGGCACTTTGCAAAAAACAGCTGTTTTCTTTCAAAAAATGGGATGTGCCCACTTTGTGTTTTTGGACATTTCCTATCGCGGGCGCTAGGCCTACCCACACAAGTGAGGTATCATTTTTATTGGGAGACTTGGGGGAACGCTGGGTGGACAGAAATTTGTGGCTCCTCTCAGATTCCAGAACTTTCTGTCACCGAAATGTGTGGAAAATGTGTTTTTTTAGCCAAAATTTGAGGTTTGCAAAGGATTCTGGGTGACAGAACCTGGTCAGAGCCCCACAAGTCACCCCATCTTGGATTCTCCTTGGTCTCTAGTTTTAAAAAATGCACAGGTTTGGTAGGTTTCCCTAGGTGCCGGCTGAGCTACAGGCCAAAATCTACAGGTAGGCACTTTGCAAAAAACAGCTCTGTTTTCTGTGATGTGTCCACGTTGTGTTTTGGGGCATATCCTGTCGCGGGCGCTAGGCCTACCCACACAAGTGAGGTACCATTTTTATCGGGAGACTTGGGGGAACGCTGGGTGGAAGGAAGTTTGTGGCTCCTCTCAGATTCCAGAACTTTCTGTCACCAAAATGTGAGGAAAATATGTTTTTTTAGCCAAATTTTGAGGTTTGCAAAGGATTCTGGGTAACAGAACCTGGTCAGAGCCCTACAAGTCACCCGATCTTGGATTCCCCTAAGACTCTAGTTTTAAAAAATGCACAGGTTTGGTAGGTTTCCCTAGGTGCCGGCTGAGCTGGAGGCCAAAATCTACAGGTAGGCACTTTTCAAAAAACAGCTCTGTTTTCTGTGATGTGTCCACGTTGTGTTTTGGAGCATACCCTGTCGCGTGCGCTAGGCCTACCCACACAAGTGAGGTAGCATTTTTATCGGGAGACTTGGGGGAACGCTGGGGGGAAGGAAATTTGTGGCTCCTCTCAGATTCCAGAACTTTCTGTCACCTAAATGTGAGGAAAATATGTTTTTTTAGCCAGATTTTGAGGTTTGCAAAGGATTCTGGGTAACAGAACCTGGTCAGAGCCCCACAAGTCACCCCATCTTGGATTCCCCTATGTGTCTAGTTTTCAGAAATGCACAGGTTTGGTAGGTTTCCCTAGGTGCCGGCTGAACTAGAGGCCAAAATCTACAGGTAGGCACTTTGCAAAAAACAGCTCTGTTTTCTGTCAAAAAATGGGATGTGCCCACTTTGTGTTTTGGGACATTTCCTTTCGCGGGCGCTAGGACTACCCACACAAGTGAGGTATCATTTTTATCGGGAGACTTGGGGGAACGCTGGGTGGAAGGAAATTTATGGCTCCTCTCAGATTGCAGAACTTTCTGTCACCGAAATGTGTGGAAAATGTGTTTTTTTAGCCAAAATTTGAGGTTTGCAAAGAATTCTGGGTGACAGAACCTGGTCAGAGCCCCACAAGTCACCCCATCTTGGATTCTCCTAGGTCTCTAGTTTTAAAAAATGCACAGGTTTGGTACGTTTCCCTAGGTGCCGGCTGAGCTACAGGCCAAAATCTACAGGTAGGCACTTTGCAAAAAACAGCTCTGTTTTCTGTGATGTGTCCACGTTGTGTTTTGGGGCATATCCTGTCGCGGGCGCTAGGCCTACCCACACAAGTGAGGTACCATTTTTATCGGGAGACTTGGGGGAACGCTGGGTGGAAGTAAATTTGTGGCTCCTCTCAGATTCCAGAACTTTCTGTCACCGAAATGTGAGGAAAATATGTTCTTTTAACCAAATTTTGAGGTTTGCAAAGGATTCTAGGTAACAGAACCTGGTCAGAGCCCCACAAGTCACCCCATCTTGGATTCCCCTAGGTGTCTAGTTTTCAAAAATGCACAGGTTTGGTAGGTTTCCCTAGGTGCCGGCTGAGCTAGAGGCCAAAATCTACAGGTAGGCACTTTGCAAGAAACAGCTCTGTTTTCTGTCAAAAAATGGGATGTGCCCACTTTGTGTTTTGGGACATTTCCTGTCGCGGGCGCTAGGACTACCCACACAAGTGAGGTATCATTTTTATCGGGAGACTTGGTGGAACGCTGGGTGGAAGGAAATTTGTGGCTCCTCTCAGATTCCAGAACTTTCTGTCACCAAAATGTGTGGAAAATGTGTTTTTTTAGCCAAAATTTGAGGTTTGTAAAGAATTCTGGGTGACAGAACCTGGTCAGAGCCCCACAAGTCACCCCATCTTGGATTCTCCTAGGTCTCTAGTTTTGAAAAATGCACAGGTTTGGTACGTTTCCCTAGGTGCCGGCTGACCTACAGGCCAAAATCTACAGGTAGGCACTTTGCAAAAAACAGCTCTGTTTTCTGTGATGTGTCCACGTTGTGTTTTGGGGCATATCCTGTCGCGGGCGCTAGGCCTACCCACACAAGTGAGGTACCATTTTTATCGGGAGACTTGGGGGAACGCTGGGTGGAAGGAAATTTGTGGCTCCTCTCAGATTCCAGAACTTTCTGTCACCGAAATGTGAAGAAAATGTGTTTTTTTAGCCAAATTTTGTGGTTTGCAAAGGATTCTGGGTAACAGAACCTGGTCAGAGCCCCACAAGTCACCCCATCGTGGATTCCCCTAGGTGTCTAGTTTTCAAAAACTCACAGGTTTGGTAGGTTTCCCTAGGTGCTGGCTGAGCTAGAGGCCAAAATCTACAGGTAGGCACTTTGCAAAAAACAGCTGTTTTCTTTCAAAAAATGGGATGTGCCCACTTTGTGTTTTTGGACATTTCCTATCGCGGGCGCTAGGACTACCCACACAAGTGAGGTATAATTTTTATCGGGAGACTTGGGGGAACGCTGGGTGGACAGAAATTTGTGGCTCCTCTCAGATTCCAGAACTTTCTGTCACCGAAATGTGTGGAAAATGTGTTTTTTTAGCCAAAATTTGAGGTTTGCAAAGGATTCTGGGTGACAGAACCTGGTCAGAGCCCCACAAGTCACCCCATCTTGGATTCTCCTTGGTCTCTAGTTTTAAAAAATGCACAGGTTTGGTCGGTTTCCCTAGGTGCCGGCTGAGCTACAGGCCAAAATCTACAGGTAGGCACTTTGCAAAAAACAGCTCTGTTTTCTGTGATGTGTCCACGTTGTGTTTTGGGGCATATCCTGTCGCGGGCGCTAGGCCTACCCACACAAGTGAGGTACCATTTTTATCGGGAGACTTGGGGGAACGCTGGGTGGAAGGAAATTTGTGGCTCCTCTCAGATTCCAGAACTTTCTGTCACCGAAATGTGAGGAAAATATGTTCTTTTAACCAAATTTTGAGGTTTGCAAAGGATTCTAGGTAACAGAACCTGGTCAGAGCCCCACAAGTCACCCCATCTTGGATTCCCCTAGGTGTCTAGTTTTAAAAAATGCACAGGTTTGGTAGGTTTCCCTAGGTGCCGGCTGAGCTAGAGGCCAAAATCTACAGGTAGGCACTTTGCAAAAAACAGCTCTGTTTTCTGTCAAAAAATGGGATGTGCCCACTTTGTGTTTTGGGACATTTCCTGTCGCGGGCGCTAGGACTACCCACACAAGTGAGGTATCATTTTTATCGGGAGACTTGGGGGAACGCTGGGTGGAAGGAAATTTGTGGCTCCTCTCAGATTCCAGAACTTTCTGTCACCAAAATGTGTGGAAAATGTGTTTTTTTAGCCAAAATTTGAGGTTTGCAAAGAATTCTGGGTGACAGAACCTGGTCAGAGCCCCACAAGTCACCCCATCTTGGATTCTCCTAGGTCTCTAGTTTTAAAAAATGCACAGGTTTGGTACGTTTCCCTAGGTGCCGGCTGAGCTACAGGCCAAAATCTACAGGTAGGCACTTTGCAAAAAACAGCTCTGTTTTCTGTGATGTGTCCACGTTGTGTTTTGGGGCATATCATGTCGCGGGCGCTAGGCCTACCCACACAAGTGAGGTACCATTTTTATCGGGAGACTTGGGGGAACGCTGGGTGGAAGGAAATTTGTGGCTCCTCTCAGATTCCAGAACTTTCTGTCACCGAAATGTGAAGAAAATGTGTTTTTTTAGCCAAATTTTGTGGTTTGCAAAGGATTCTGGGTAACAGAACCTGGTCAGAGCCCCACAAGTCACCCCATCGTGGATTCCCCTAGGTGTCTAGTTTTCAAAAACTCACAGGTTTGGTAGGTTTCCCTAGGTGCTGGCTGAGCTAGAGGCCAAAATCTACAGGTAGGCACTTTGCAAAAAACAGCTCTGTTTTCTTTCAAAAAATGGGATGTGCCCACTTTGTGTTTTTGGACATTTCCTATCGCGGGCGCTAGGACTACCCACACAAGTGAGGTATCATTTTTATCGGGAGACTTGGGGGAACGCTGGGTGGACAGAAATTTGTGGCTCCTCTCAGATTCCAGAACTTTCTGTCACCGAAATGTGTGGAAAATGTGTTTTTTTAGCCAAAATTTGAGGTTTACAAAGGATTCTGGGTGACAGAACCTGGTCAGAGCCCCACAAGTCACCCCATCATGGATTCTCCTTGGTCTCTAGTTTTAAAAAATGCACAGGTTTGGTAGGTTTCCCTAGGTGCCGGCTGAGCTACAGGCCAAAATCTACAGGTAGGCACTTTGCAAAAAACAGCTCTGTTTTCTGTGATGTGTCCACGTTGTGTTTTGGGGCATATCCTGTCGCGGGCGCTAGGCCTACCCACACAAGTGAGGTACCATTTTTATCGGGAGACTTGGGGGAACGCTGGGTGGAAGGAAATTTGTGGCTCCTCTCAGATTCCAGAACTTTCTGTCACCAAAATGTGAGGAAAATATGTTTTTTTAGCCAAATTTTGAGGTTTGCAAAGGATTCTGGGTAACAGTACCTGGTCAGAGCCCTACAAGTCACCCGATCTTGGATTCCCCTAAGTCTCTAGTTTTAAAAAATGCACAGGTTTGGTAGGTTTCCCTAGGTGCCGGCTGAGCTGGAGGCCAAAATCTACAGGTAGGCACTTTTCAAAAAACAGCTCTGTTTTCTGTGATGTGTCCACGTTGTGTTTTGGAGCATACCCTGTCTCGTGCGCTAGGCCTACCCACACAAGTGAGGTACCATTTTTATCGGGAGACGTGGGGGAACGCTGGGGGGAATGAAATTTGTGGCTCCTCTCTGATTCCAGAACTTTCTGTCACCAAAATGTGAGGAAAATATGTTTTTTTAGCCAAATTTTGTGGTTTGCAAAGGATTCTGGGTAACAGAACCTGGTCAGAGCCCCACAAGTCACCCCATCGTGGATTCCCCTAGGTGTCTAGTTTTCAAAAACTCACAGGTTTGGTAGGTTTCCCTAGGTGCTGGCTGAGCTAGAGGCCAAAATCTACAGGTAGGCACTTTGCAAAAAACAGCTCTGTTTTCTTTCAAAAAATGGGATGTGCCCACTTTGTGTTTTTGGACATTTCCTATCGCGGGCGCTAGGACTACCCACACAAGTGAGGTATCATTTTTATCGGGAGGCTTGGGGGAACGCTGGGTGGACAGAAATTTGTGGCTCCTCTGAGATTCCAGAACTTTCTGTCACCGAAATGTGTGGAAAATGTGTTTTTTTTAGCCAAAATTTGAGGTTTGCAAAGGATTCTGGGTGACAGAACCTGGTCAGAGCCCCACAAGTCACCCCATCATGGATTCTCCTTGGTCTCTAGTTTTAAAAAATGCACAGGTTTGGTAGGTTTCCCTAGGTGCCGGCTGAGCTACATGCCAAAATCTACAGGTAGGCACTTTGCAAAAAACAGCTCTGTTTTCTGTGATGTGTCCACGTTGTGTTTTGGGGCATATCCTGTCGCGGGCGCTAGGCCTACCCACACAAGTGAGGTACCATTTTTATCGGGAGACGTGGGGGAACGCTGGGTGGAAGGAAATTTGTGGCTCCTCTCAGATTCCAGAACTTTCTGTCACCAAAATGTGAGGAAAATATGTTTTTTTAGCCAAATTTTGAGGTTTGCAAAGGATTCTGGGTAACAGAACCTGGTCAGAGCCCTACAAGTCACCCGATCTTGGATTCCCCTAAGTCTCTAGTTTTAAAAAATGCACAGGTTTGGTAAGTTTCCCTAGGTGCCGGCTGAGCTGGAGGCCAAAATCTACAGGTAGGCACTTTTCAAAAAACAGCTCTGTTTTCTGTGATGTGTCCACGTTGTGTTTTGGAGCATACCCTGTCGCGTGCGCTAGGCCTACCCACACAAGTGAGGTACCATTTTTATCGGGAGACGTGGGGGAACGCTGGGGGGAAGGAAATTTGTATCTCCTCTCTGATTCCAGAACTTTCTGTCACCAAAATGTGAGGAAAATATGTTTTTTTAGCCAAATTTTGAGGTTTGCAAAGGATTCTGGGTAACAGAACCTGGTCAGAGCCCTACAAGTCACCCGATCTTGGATTCCCCTACGTCTCTAGTTTTAAAAAAAGCACAGGTTTGGTAGGTTTCCCTAGGTGCCGGCTGAGCTGGAGGCCAAAATCTACAGGTTAGGCACTTTTAAAAAAACAGCTCTGTTTTCTGTGATGTGTCCACATTGTGTTTTGGGGCATACCCTGTCGCGTGCGCTAGGCCAACCCACACAAGTGAGGTACCATTTTTATCGGGAGACGTGGGGGAACGCTGGGGGGAAGGAAATTTGTATCTCCTCTCTGATTCCAGAACTTTCTGTCACCAAAATGTGAGGAAAATATGTTTTTTTAGCCAAATTTTGAGGTTTGCAAATGATTCTGGGTAACAGAACCTGGTCAGAGCCCTACAAGTCACCCGATCTTGGATTCCCCTACGTCTCTAGTTTTAAAAAAAGCACAGGTTTGGTAGGTTTCCCTAGGTGCCGGCTGAGCTGGAGGCCAAAATCTACAGGTTAGGCACTTTTAAAAAAACAGCTCTGTTTTCTGTGATGTGTCCACATTGTGTTTTGGGGCATACCCTGTCGCGTGCGCTAGGCCAACCCACACAAGTGAGGTACCATTTTTATCGGGAGACTTTGGGGAACGCTGGGTGGAAGGAAACTTGTGGCTCATCTCAGATTCCAGAACTTTCTGTCACCGAAACGTGAGGAAAATATGTTTTTTTAGCCAAATTTTGAGGTTTGCAAAGGACTCTGGGTAACAGAACCTGGTCAGAGCCCCACAAGTCACCCCATCTTTGATTCCCCTAGGTGTCTAGTTTTCAAAAATGCACAGGTTTGGTAGGTTTCCCTAGGTGCTGGCTGAGCTAGAGGCCAAAACCTACAGGTAGGCACTTTGCAAAAAACTGCTCTGTTTTCTTTCAAAAAATGGGATGTGCCCACTTTGTGTTTTTGGACATTTCCTATCGCGGTCGCTAGGACTACCCACACAAGTGAGGTATCATTTTTATCGGGAGACTTGGGGAAACGCTGGGTGGACGGAAATTTGTGGCTCCTCTCAGATTCCAGAACTTTCTGTCACCGAAATATGAGGAAAATTTGTTTTTTTTGCCAAAATTTGAGGTTTGCAAAGGATTCTGGGTGACAGAACCTGGTCATAGCCCCACAAGTCACCCCATCTTGGCTTCTCCTAGGTCTCTAGTTTTCAAAAATGCACAGGTTTGGTAGGTTTCCCTATGTGCCGGCTGAGCTGGAGGCCAAAATCTACAGGTAGGAACTTTGCAAAAAACAGCTCTGTTTTCTGTGATGTGCCCACGTTGTGTTTTGGGGCATACCCTGTTGCGGGCGCTAGGCCTACCCACACAAGTGAGGTACCATTTTTATCGGGAACCTTGGGGAAACGCTGGGTGGAAGGAAATTTGTGGCTCCTCTCAGATTCCAGAACTTTCTGTCACCGAAATGTGTGGAAAATGTGTTTTTTTAGCCAAAATTTGAGGTTTGCAAAGGATTCTGGGTGACAGAAATCGGTCGGAGCCCCACAAGTCTCCCCATCTTGGATTCTCCTAGGTCTCTAGTTTTCAAAAATGAACAGGTTTGGTAGGTTTCCCTAGGTGCCGGCTGAGCTACAGGCCAAAATCTACAGGTAGGCACTTTGCAAAAAACAGCTCTGTTTTCTGTGATGTGTCCACGTTGTGTTTTGGGGCATATCCTGTCGCGGGCGCTAGGCCTACCCACACAAGTGAGGTACCATTTTTATCGGGAGACTTGTGGGAACGCTGGGTGGAAGGAAATTTGTGGCTCCTCTCAGATTCCAGAACTTTCTGTCACCAAAATGTGAGGAAAATATGTTTTTTTAGCCAAATTTTAAGGTTTGCAAAGGATTCTGGGTAACAGAACCTGGTCAGAGCCCTACAAGTCACCCGATCTTGGATTCCCCTACGTCTCTAGTTTTAAAAAATGCACAGGTTTGGTAGGTTTCCCTAGGTGCCGGCTGAGCTGGAGGCCAAAATCTACAGGTAGGCACTTTTCAAAAAACAGCTCTGTTTTCTGTGATGTGTCCACGTTGTGTTTTGGGGCATACCCTGTCGCGTGCGCTAGGCCTACCCACACAAGTGAGGTACCATTTTTATCAGGAGACTTGGGGGAACGCTGGGTGGAAGAAAACATGTGGCTCATCTCAGATTCCAGAACTTTCTGTCACCGAAATGTGAGGAAAAAGTAGTTTTTTTAGCCAGATTTTGAGATTTGCAAAGGATTCTGGGTAACAGAACCTGGTCAGAGCCCCACAAGTCACCCCATCTTGGATTCCCCTAGGTGTCTAGTTTTCAAAAATGCACAGGTTTGGTAGGTTTCCCTAGGTGCTGGCTGAGCCAGAGGCCAAAATCTACAGGTAGGCACTTTTCAAAAAACAGCTCTGTTTTCTGTGATGTGTCCACGTTGTGTTTTGGGGCATACCCTGTCGCGGGCGCTAGGCCTACCCACACAAGTGAGGTACCATTTTTATCGGGAACCTTGGGGGAACGCTGGGTGGAAGGAAATTTGTGGCTCCTCTCAGATTCCAGAACTTTCTGTCACCGAAACGTGAGGAAAATATGTTTTTTTAGCCACATTTTGAGGTTTGCAAAGGACTCTGGGTAACAGAACCTGGTCAGAGCCCCACAAGTCACCCCATATTGGATTCCCCTAGGTGTCTAGTTTTCAAAAATGCACAGGTTTGGTAGGTTTCCCTAGGTGCTGGCTGAGCTAGAGGCCAAAATCTACAGGTAGGCACTTTGCAAAAAACAGCTCTGTTTTCTTTCAAAAAATGGGATGTGCCCACTTTGTGTTTTTGGACATTTCCTATCGCGGTCGCTAGGACTACCCACACAAGTGAGGTATCATTTTTATCGGGAGACTTGGGGAAACGCTGGGTGGACGGAAATGTGTGGCTCCTCTCAGATTCCAGAACTTTCTGTCACCGAAATGTGAAGAAAATGTGTTTTTTTAGCCAAAATTTGTGGTTTGTAAAGGATTCTGGGTGACAGAACCTGGTCAGAGCCCCACAAGTCACCCCATCTTGGATTCTCCTTGGTCTCTAGTTTTAAAAAATGCACAGGTTTGGTAGGTTTCCCTAGGTGCCGGCTGAGCTACAGGCCAAAATCTACAGGTAGGCACTTTGCAAAAAACAGCTCTGTTTTCTGTGATGTGTCCACGTTGTGTTTTGGGGCATATCCTGTCGCGGGCGCTAGGCCTACCCACACAAGTGAGGTACCATTTTTATCGGGAGACTTGGGGGAACGCTGGGTGGAAGGAAATTTGTGGCTCCTCTCAGATTCCAGAACTTTCTGTCACCAAAATGTGAGGAAAATATGTTTTTTTAGCCAAATTTTGAGGTTTGCAAAGGATTCTGGGTAACAGAACCTGGTCAGAGCCCTACAAGTCACCCGATCTTGGATTCCCCTAAGTCTCTAGTTTTAAAAAATGCACAGGTTTGGTAGGTTTCCCTAGGTGCTGGCTGAGCTAGAGGCCAAAATCTACAGGTAGGCACTTTTCAAAAAACAGCTCTGTTTTCTGTGATGTGTCCACGTTGTGTTTTGGAGCATACCCTGTCGCGTGCGCTAGGCCTACCCACACAAGTGAGGTACCATTTTAATCGGGAGACTTGGGGGAACGCTGGGGGGAAGGAAATTTGTGGCTCCTCTCAGATTCCAGAACTTTCTGTCACCAAAATGTGAGGAAAATATGTTTTTTTAGCCAAATTTTGAGGTTTGCAAAGGATTCTGGGTAACAGAACCTGGTCAGAGCCCTACAAGTCACCCGATCTTGGATTCCCCTACGTCTCTAGTTTTAAAAAAAGCACAGGTTTGGTAGGTTTCCCTAGGTGCCGGCTGAGCTGGAGG
The DNA here is from genome assembly GCF_031143425.1 of Pleurodeles waltl. Classification (NCBI taxonomy): domain Eukaryota; kingdom Metazoa; phylum Chordata; class Amphibia; order Caudata; family Salamandridae; genus Pleurodeles; species Pleurodeles waltl. Next base: position 1,360,211,476 of record NC_090445.1, on the reverse strand, counting down.
CCAAAATCTACAGGTTAGGCACTTTTAAAAAAACAGCTCTGTTTTCTGTGATGTGTCCACATTGTGTTTTGGGGCATACCCTGTCGCGTGCGCTAGGCCTACCCACACAAGTGAGGTACCATTTTTATCGGGAGACTTTGGGGAACGCTGGGTGGAAGGAAACTTGTGGCTCATCTCAGATTCCAGAACTTTCTGTCACCTAAATGTGAGGAAAATATGTTTTTTTAGCCAGATTTTGAGGTTTGCAAAGGATTCTGGGTAACAGAACCTGGTCAGAGCCCCACAAGTCACCCCATCTTGGATTCCCCTATGTGTCTAGTTTTCAGAAATGCACAGGTTTGGTAGGTTTCCCTAGGTGCCGGCTGAACTAGAGGCCAAAATCTACAGGTAGGCACTGTTTTCAATGAAAAAATGTGACGTGTCCCCGTTGTGTTTTGGCCATTTCCTGTTATGGGCGCTAGGCCTACCCACACAAGTGAGGTATCATTTTTATCGGGAGACTTGGGGGAACGCTGGGTGGAAGGAAATTTGTGGCTCCTCTCAGATTCCAGAACTTTCTGTCACCGAAATATGAGGAAAATTTGTTTTTTTTGCCAAAATTTGAGGTTTGGAAAGGATTCTGGGTGACAGAACCTGGTCAGAGCCCCACAAGTCACCCCATCTTGGCTTCTCCTAGGTCTCTAGTTTTCAAAAATGCACAGGTTTGGTAGGTTTCCCTATGTGCCGGCTGAGCTGGAGGCCAAAATCTACAGGTAGGAACTTTGCAAAAAACAGCTCTGTTTTCTGTGATGTGTCCACGTTGTGTTTTGGGGCATACCCTGTTGCGGGCGCTAGGCCTACCCACACAAGTGAGTTACCATTTTTATCGGGAACCTTGCGGAAACGCTGGGTGGAAGGAAATTTGTGGCTCCTCTCAGATTCCAGAACTTTCTGTCACCGAAATGTGTGGAAAATGTGTTTTTTTAGCCAAAATTTGAGGTTTGCAAAGGATTCTGGGTGACAGAACTCGGTCAGAGCCCCACAAGTCACCCCATCTTGGATTCTCCTAGGTCTCTAGTTTTCAAAAATGCACAGGTTTGGTAGGTTTCCCTAGGTGCCGGCAGAGCTACAGGCCAAAATCTAAGGTAGGCACTTTGCAAAAAACAGCTCTGTTTTCTGTCATGTGTCCACGTTGTGTTTTGGGGCATATCCTGTCGCGGGCGCTAGGCCTACCCACACAAGTGAGGTACCATTTTTATCGGGAGGCTTGGGGGAACGCTGGGTGGAAGGAAATTTGTGGCTCCTCTCAGATTCCAGAACTTTCTGTCACCAAAATGTGAGGAAAATATGTTTTTTTAGCCAAATTTTGAGGTTTGCAAAGGATTCTGGGTAACAGAACCTGGTCAGAGCCCTACAAGTCACCCGATCTTGGATTCCCCTACGTCTCTAGTTTTAAAAAAAGCACAGGTTTGGTAGGTTTCCCTAGGTGCCGGCTGAGCTGGAGGCCAAAATCTACAGGTAGGCACTTTTCAAAAAACAGCTCTGTTTTCTGTGATGTGTCCACGTTGTGTTTTGGGGCATACCCTGTCGCGTGCGCTAGGCCTACCCACACAAGTGAGGTACCATTTTTATCAGGCGACTTGGGGGAACGCTGGGTGGAAGAAAACTTGTGGCTCATCTCAGATTCCAGAACTTTCTGTTACCGAAATGTGTGGAAAAAGTAGTTTTTTTAGCCAGATTTTGAGATTTGCAAAGGATTCTGGGTAACAGAACCTGGTCAGAGCCCCACAAGTCACCCCATCTTGGATTCCCCTAGGTGTCTAGTTTTGAAAAATGCACAGGTTTGGTAGGTTTCCCTAGGTGCTGGCTGAGCTGGAGGCCAAAATCTACAGGTAGGAACTTTGCAAAAAACAGCTCTGTTTTCTGTGATGTGTCCACGTTGTGTTTTGGGGCATACCCTGTCGCGGGCGCTAGGCCTACCCACACAAGTGAGGTACCATTTTTATCGGGAACCTTGGGGGAACGCTGGGTGGAAGGAAATTTGTGGCTCCTCTCAGATTGCAGAACTTTCTGTCACCGAAACGTGAGGAAAATATGTTTTTTTAGCCAAATTTTGAGGTTTGCAAAGGACTCTGGGTAACAGAACCTGGTCAGAGCCCCACAAGTCACCCCATCTTGGATTCCCCTAGGTGTCTAGTTTTCAAAAATGCACAGGTTTGGTAGGTTTCCCTAGGTGCTGGCTGAGCTAGAGGCCAAAATCTACAGGTAGGCACTTTGCAAAAAACAGCTCTGTTTTCTTTCAAAAAATGGGATGTGCCCACTTTGTGTTTTTGGACATTTCCCATCGCGGTCGCTAGGACTACCCACACAAGTGAGGTATCATTTTTATCGGGAGGCTTGGGGGAACGCTGGGTGGACGGAAATTTGTGGCTCCTCTCAGATTCCAGAACTTTCTGTCACCGAAATATGAGGAAAATTTGTTTTTTTAGCCAAATTTTGAGGTTTGCAAAGGATTCTGGGTAACAGAACCTGGTCAGAGCCCTACAAGTCACCCGATCTTGGATTCCCCTACGTCTCTAGTTTTAAAAAATGCACAGGTTTGGTAGGTTTCCCTAGGTGCCGGCTGAGCTGGAGGCCAAAATCTACAGGTAGGCACTTTTCAAAAAACAGCTCTGTTTTCTGTGATGTGTCCACGTTGTGTTTTGGGGCATACCCTGTCGCGTGCGCTAGGCCTACCCACACAAGTGAGGTACCATTTTTATCAGGAGACTTGGGGGAACGCTGGGTGGAAGAAAACTTGTGGCTCATCTCAGATTCCAGAACTTTCTGTCACCGAAATGTGTGGAAAAAGTAGTTTTTTTAGCCAGATTTTGAGATTTGCAAAGGATTCTGGGTAACAGAACCTGGTCAGAGCCCCACAAGTCACCCCATCTTGGATTCCCCTAGGTGTCTAGTTTTGAAAAATGCACAGGTTTGGTAGGTTTCCCTAGGTGCTGGCTGAGCTGGAGGCCAAAATCTACAGGTAGGAACTTTGCAAAAAACAGCTCTGTTTTCTGTGATGTGTCCACGTTGTGTTTTGGGGCATACCCTGTCGCGGGCGCTAAGCCTACCCACACAAGTGAGGTACCATTTTTATCGGGAACCTTGGGGGAACGCTGGGTGGAAGGAAATTTGTGGCTCCTCTCAGATTGCAGAACTTTCTGTCACCGAAACGTGAGGAAAATATGTTTTTTTAGCCAAATTTTGAGGTTTGCAAAGGACTCTGGGTAACAGAACCTGGTCAGAGCCCCACAAGTCACCCCATCTTGGATTCCCCTAGGTGTCTAGTTTTAAAAAATGCACAGGTTTGGTAGGTTTCCCTAGGTGCTGGCTGAGCTAGAGGCCAAAATCTACAGGTAGGCACTTTGCAAAAAACAGCTCTGTTTTTTTTCAAAAAATGGGATGTGCCCACTTTGTGTTTTTGGACATTTCCCATCGCGGTAGCTAGGACTACCCACACAAGTGAGGTATCATTTTTATCGGGAGGCTTGGGGGAACGCTGGGTGGACGGAAATTTGTGGCTCCTCTCAGATTCCAGAACTTTCTGTCACCGAAATGTGAAGAAAATGTGTTTTTTTCGCCAAATTTTGTGGTTTGCAAAGGATTCTGGGTAACAGAACCTGGTCAGAGCCCCACAAGTCACCCCATCTTGGATTCCCCTAGGTGTCTAGTTTTCAAAAATGCACAGGTTTGGTAGGTTTCCCTAGGTGCCGGCTGAGCTAGAGGCCAAAATCTACAGGTAGGCACTTTGCAAAAAACAGCTCTGTTTTCTGTCAAAAAATGGGATGTGCCCACTTTGTGTTTTGGGACATTTCCTTTCGCGGGCGCTAGGACTACCCACACAAGTGAGGTATCATTTTTATCGGGAGACTTGGGGGAACGCTGGGTGGAAGGAAATTTGTGGCTCCTCTCAGATTCCAGAACTTTCTGTCACCGAAATGTGTGGAAAATGTGTTTTTTTAGCCAAAATTTGAGGTTTGCAAAGAATTCTGGGTGACAGAACCTGGTCAGAGCCCCACAAGTCACCCCATCTTGGATTCTCATAGGTCTCTAGTTTTAAAAAATGCACAGGTTTGGTACGTTTCCCTAGGTGCCGGCTGAGCTACAGGCCAAAATCTACAGGTAGGCACTTTGCAAAAAACAGCTCTGTTTTCTGTGATGTGTCCACGTTGTGTTTTGGGGCATATCCTGTCGCGGGCGCTAGGCCTACCCACACAAGTGAGGTACCATTTTTATCGGGAGACTTGGGGGAAAGCTGGGTGGAAGGAAATTTGTGGCTCCTCTCAGATTCCAGAACTTTCTGTCACCGAAATGTGAGGAAAATATGTTTGTTTAACCAAATTTTGAAGTTTGCAAAGGATTCTAGGTAACAGAACCTGGTCAGAGCCCCACAAGTCACCCCATCTTGGATTCCCCTAGGTGTCTAGTTTTCAAAAATGCACAGGTTTGGTAGGTTTCCCTAGGTGCCTGCTGAGCTAGAGGCCAAAATCTACAGGTGGGCACTTTGCAAAAAACAGCTCTGTTTTCTGTCAAAAAATGGGATGTGCCCACTTTGTGTTTTGGGACATTTCCTGTCGCGGGCGCTAGGACTACCCACACAAGTGAGGTATCATTTTTATCGGGAGACTTGGGGGAACGCTGGGTGGAAGGAAATTTGTGGCTTCTCTCAGATTCCAGAACTTTCTGCCACCAAAATGTGTGGAAAATGTGTTTTTTTAGCCAAAATTCGAGGTTTGTAAAGAATTCTGGGTGACAGAACCTGGTCAGAGCCCCACAAGTCACCCCATCTTGGATTCTCCTAGGTCTCTAGTTTTAAAAAATGCACAGGTTTGGTACGTTTCCCTAGGTGCCGGCTGAGCTACAGGCCAAAATCTACAGGTAGGCACTTTGCAAAAAACAGCTCTGTTTTCTGTGATGTGTCCACGTTGTGTTTTGGGGCATATCCTGTCGCGGGCGCTAGGCCTACCCACACAAGTGAGGTACCATTTTTATCGGGAGACTTGGGGGAACGCTGGGTGGAAGGAAATTTGTGGCTCCTCTCAGATTCCAGAACTTTCTGTCACCGAAATGTGAAGAAAATGTGTTTTTTTAGCCAAATTTTGTGGTTTGCAAAGGATTCTGGGTAACAGAACCTGGTCAGAGCCCCACAAGTCACCCCATCGTGGATTCCCCTAGGTGTCTAGTTTTCAAAAACTCACAGGTTTGGTAGGTTTCCCTAGGTGCTGGCTGAGCTAGAGGCCAAAATCTACAGGTAGGCACTTTGCAAAAAACAGCTCTGTTTTCTTTCAAAAAATGGGATGTGCCCACTTTGTGTTTTTGGACATTTCCTATCGCGGGCGCTAGGACTACCCACACAAGTGAGGTATCATTTTTATCGGGAGACTTGGCGGAACGCTGGGTGGACAGAAATTTGTGGCTCCTCTCAGATTCCAGAACTTTCTGTCACCGAAATGTGTTGAAAATGTGTTTTTTTAGCCAAAATTTGAGGTTTGCAAAGGATTCTGGGTGACAGAACCTGGTCAGAGCCCCACAAGTCACCCCATCTTGGATTCTCCTTGGTCTCTAGTTTTAAAAAATGCACAGGTTTGGTAGGTTTCCCTAGGTGCCGGCTGAGCTACAGGCCAAAATCTACAGGTAGGCACTTTGCAAAAAACAGCTCTGTTTTCTGTGATGTGTCCACGTTGTGTTTTAGGGCATATCCTGTCGCGGGCGCTAGGCCTACCCACACAAGTGAGGTACCATTTTTATCGGGAGACTTGGGGGAACGCTGGGTGGAAGGAAATTTGTGGCTCCTCTCAGATTCCAGAACTTTCTGTCACCGAAATGTGAGGAAAATATGTTCTTTTAACCAAATATTGAGGTTTGCAAAGGATTCTAGGTAACAGAACCTGGTCAGAGCCCCACAAGTCACCCCATCTTGGATTCCCCTAGGTGTCTAGTTTTCAAAAATGCACAGGTTTGGTAGGTTTCCCTAGGTGCCGGCTGAGCTAGAGGCCAAAATCTACAGGTAGGCACTTTGCAAAAAACAGCTCTGTTTTCTGTCAAAAAATGGGATGTGCCCACTTTGTGTTTTGGGACATTTCCTGTCGCGGGCGCTAGGACTACCCACACAAGTGAGGTATCATTTTTATCGGGAGACTTGGGGGAACGCTGGGTGGAAGGAAATTTGTGGCTCCTCTCAGATTCCAGAACTTTCTGTCACCAAAATGTGTGGAAAATGTGTTTTTTTAGCCAAAATTTGAGGTTTGCAAAGAATTCTGGGTGACAGAACCTGGTCAGAGCCCCACAAGTCACCCCATCTTGGATTCTCCTAGGTCTCTAGTTTTAAAAAATGCACAGGTTTGGTACGTTTCCCTAGGTGCCGGCTGAGCTACAGGCCAAAATCTACAGGTAGGCACTTAGCAAAAAACAGCTCTGTTTTCTGTGATGTGTCCACGTTGTGTTTTGGGGCATATCCTGTTGCGGGCGCTAAGCCTACCCACACAAGTGAGGTACCATTTTTATCGGGAGACTTGGGGGAACGCTGGGTGGAAGGAAATTTGTGGCTCCTCTCAGATTCCAGAACTTTCTGTCACCGAAATGTGAAGAAAATGTGTTTTTTTAGCCAAATTTTGTGGTTTGCAAAGGATTCTGGGTAACAGAACCTGGTCAGAGCCCCACAAGTCACCCCATCGTGGATTCCCCTAGGTGTCTAGTTTTCAAAAACTCACAGGTTTGGTAGGTTTCCCTAGGTGCTGGCTGAGCTAGAGGCCAAAATCTACAGGTAGGCACTTTGCAAAAAACAGCTCTGTTTTCTTTAAAAAAATGGGATGTGCCCACTTTGTGTTTTTGGACATTTCCTATCGCGGGCGCTAGGACTACCCACACAAGTGAGGTATCATTTTTATCGGGAGACTTGGGGGAACGCTGGGTGGACAGAAATTTGTGGCTCCTCTCAGATTCCAGAACTTTCAGTTACCGAAATGTGTGGAAAATGTGTTTTTTTAGCCAAAATTTGAGGTTTGCAAAGGATTCTGGGTGACAGAACCTGGTCAGAGCCCCACAAGTCACCCCATCTTGGATTCTCCTTGGTCTCTAGTTTTAAAAAATGCACAGGTTTGGTAGGTTTCCCTAGGTGCCGGCTGAGCTACAGGCCAAAATCTACAGGTAGGCACTTTGCAAAAAACAGCTCTGTTTTCTGTGATGTGTCCACGTTGTGTTTTCGGGCATATCCTGTCGCGGGCGCTAGGCCTACCCACACAAGTGAGGTACCATTTTTATCGGGAGACTTGGGGGAACGCTGGGTGGAAGGAAATTTGTGGCTCCTCTCAGATTCCAGAACTTTCTGTCACCAAAATGTGAGGAAAATATGTTTTTTTAGCCAAATTTTGAGGTTTGCAAAGGATTCTGGGTAACAGTACCTGGTCAGAGCCCTACAAGTCACCCGATCTTGGATTCCCCTAAGTCTCTAGTTTTAAAAAATGCACAGGTTTGGTAGGTTTCCCTAGGTGCCGGCTGAGCTGGAGGCCAAAATCTACAGGTAGGCACTTTTCAAAAAACAGCTCTGTTTTCTGTGATGTGTCCACGTTGTGTTTTGGAGCATACCCTGTCTCGTGCGCTAGGCCTACCCACACAAGTGAGGTACCATTTTTATCGGGAGACGTGGGGGAACGCTGGGGGGAATGAAATTTGTGGCTCCTCTCTGATTCCAGAACTTTCTGTCACCAAAATGTGAGGAAAATATGTTTTTTTAGCCAAATTTTGTGGTTTGCAAAGGATTCTGGGTAACAGAACCTGGTCAGAGCCCCACAAGTCACCCCATCGTGGATTCCCCTAGGTGTCTAGTTTTCAAAAACTCACAGGTTTGGTAGGTTTCCCTAGGTGCTGGCTGAGCTAGAGGCCAAAATCTACAGGTAGGCACTTTGCAAAAAACAGCTCTGTTTTCTTTCAAAAAATGGGATGTGCCCACTTTGTGTTTTTGGACATTTCCTATCGCGGGCGCTAGGACTACCCACACAAGTGAGGTATCATTTTTATCGGGAGGCTTGGGGGAACGCTGGGTGGACAGAAATTTGTGGCTCCTCTGAGATTCCAGAACTTTCTGTCACCGAAATGTGTGGAAAATGTGTTTTTTTTAGCCAAAATTTGAGGTTTGCAAAGGATTCTGGGTGACAGAACCTGGTCAGAGCCCCACAAGTCACCCCATCATGGATTCTCCTTGGTCTCTAGTTTTAAAAAATGCACAGGTTTGGTAGGTTTCCCTAGGTGCCGGCTGAGCTACATGCCAAAATCTACAGGTAGGCACTTTGCAAAAAACAGCTCTGTTTTCTGTGATGTGTCCACGTTGTGTTTTGGGGCATATCCTGTCGCGGGCGCTAGGCCTACCCACACAAGTGAGGTACCATTTTTATCGGGAGACGTGGGGGAACGCTGGGTGGAAGGAAATTTGTGGCTCCTCTCAGATTCCAGAACTTTCTGTCACCAAAATGTGAGGAAAATATGTTTTTTTAGCCAAATTTTGAGGTTTGCAAAGGATTCTGGGTAACAGAACCTGGTCAGAGCCCTACAAGTCACCCGATCTTGGATTCCCCTAAGTCTCTAGTTTTAAAAAATGCACAGGTTTGGTAAGTTTCCCTAGGTGCCGGCTGAGCTGGAGGCCAAAATCTACAGGTAGGCACTTTTCAAAAAACAGCTCTGTTTTCTGTGATGTGTCCACGTTGTGTTTTGGAGCATACCCTGTCGCGTGCGCTAGGCCTACCCACACAAGTGAGGTACCATTTTTATCGGGAGACGTGGGGGAACGCTGGGGGGAAGGAAATTTGTATCTCCTCTCTGATTCCAGAACTTTCTGTCACCAAAATGTGAGGAAAATATGTTTTTTTAGCCAAATTTTGAGGTTTGCAAAGGATTCTGGGTAACAGAACCTGGTCAGAGCCCTACAAGTCACCCGATCTTGGATTCCCCTACGTCTCTAGTTTTAAAAAAAGCACAGGTTTGGTAGGTTTCCCTAGGTGCCGGCTGAGCTGGAGGCCAAAATCTACAGGTTAGGCACTTTTAAAAAAACAGCTCTGTTTTCTGTGATGTGTCCACATTGTGTTTTGGGGCATACCCTGTCGCGTGCGCTAGGCCAACCCACACAAGTGAGGTACCATTTTTATCGGGAGACGTGGGGGAACGCTGGGGGGAAGGAAATTTGTATCTCCTCTCTGATTCCAGAACTTTCTGTCACCAAAATGTGAGGAAAATATGTTTTTTTAGCCAAATTTTGAGGTTTGCAAATGATTCTGGGTAACAGAACCTGGTCAGAGCCCTACAAGTCACCCGATCTTGGATTCCCCTACGTCTCTAGTTTTAAAAAAAGCACAGGTTTGGTAGGTTTCCCTAGGTGCCGGCTGAGCTGGAGGCCAAAATCTACAGGTTAGGCACTTTTAAAAAAACAGCTCTGTTTTCTGTGATGTGTCCACATTGTGTTTTGGGGCATACCCTGTCGCGTGCGCTAGGCCAACCCACACAAGTGAGGTACCATTTTTATCGGGAGACTTTGGGGAACGCTGGGTGGAAGGAAACTTGTGGCTCATCTCAGATTCCAGAACTTTCTGTCACCGAAACGTGAGGAAAATATGTTTTTTTAGCCAAATTTTGAGGTTTGCAAAGGACTCTGGGTAACAGAACCTGGTCAGAGCCCCACAAGTCACCCCATCTTTGATTCCCCTAGGTGTCTAGTTTTCAAAAATGCACAGGTTTGGTAGGTTTCCCTAGGTGCTGGCTGAGCTAGAGGCCAAAACCTACAGGTAGGCACTTTGCAAAAAACTGCTCTGTTTTCTTTCAAAAAATGGGATGTGCCCACTTTGTGTTTTTGGACATTTCCTATCGCGGTCGCTAGGACTACCCACACAAGTGAGGTATCATTTTTATCGGGAGACTTGGGGAAACGCTGGGTGGACGGAAATTTGTGGCTCCTCTCAGATTCCAGAACTTTCTGTCACCGAAATATGAGGAAAATTTGTTTTTTTTGCCAAAATTTGAGGTTTGCAAAGGATTCTGGGTGACAGAACCTGGTCATAGCCCCACAAGTCACCCCATCTTGGCTTCTCCTAGGTCTCTAGTTTTCAAAAATGCACAGGTTTGGTAGGTTTCCCTATGTGCCGGCTGAGCTGGAGGCCAAAATCTACAGGTAGGAACTTTGCAAAAAACAGCTCTGTTTTCTGTGATGTGCCCACGTTGTGTTTTGGGGCATACCCTGTTGCGGGCGCTAGGCCTACCCACACAAGTGAGGTACCATTTTTATCGGGAACCTTGGGGAAACGCTGGGTGGAAGGAAATTTGTGGCTCCTCTCAGATTCCAGAACTTTCTGTCACCGAAATGTGTGGAAAATGTGTTTTTTTAGCCAAAATTTGAGGTTTGCAAAGGATTCTGGGTGACAGAAATCGGTCGGAGCCCCACAAGTCTCCCCATCTTGGATTCTCCTAGGTCTCTAGTTTTCAAAAATGAACAGGTTTGGTAGGTTTCCCTAGGTGCCGGCTGAGCTACAGGCCAAAATCTACAGGTAGGCACTTTGCAAAAAACAGCTCTGTTTTCTGTGATGTGTCCACGTTGTGTTTTGGGGCATATCCTGTCGCGGGCGCTAGGCCTACCCACACAAGTGAGGTACCATTTTTATCGGGAGACTTGTGGGAACGCTGGGTGGAAGGAAATTTGTGGCTCCTCTCAGATTCCAGAACTTTCTGTCACCAAAATGTGAGGAAAATATGTTTTTTTAGCCAAATTTTAAGGTTTGCAAAGGATTCTGGGTAACAGAACCTGGTCAGAGCCCTACAAGTCACCCGATCTTGGATTCCCCTACGTCTCTAGTTTTAAAAAATGCACAGGTTTGGTAGGTTTCCCTAGGTGCCGGCTGAGCTGGAGGCCAAAATCTACAGGTAGGCACTTTTCAAAAAACAGCTCTGTTTTCTGTGATGTGTCCACGTTGTGTTTTGGGGCATACCCTGTCGCGTGCGCTAGGCCTACCCACACAAGTGAGGTACCATTTTTATCAGGAGACTTGGGGGAACGCTGGGTGGAAGAAAACATGTGGCTCATCTCAGATTCCAGAACTTTCTGTCACCGAAATGTGAGGAAAAAGTAGTTTTTTTAGCCAGATTTTGAGATTTGCAAAGGATTCTGGGTAACAGAACCTGGTCAGAGCCCCACAAGTCACCCCATCTTGGATTCCCCTAGGTGTCTAGTTTTCAAAAATGCACAGGTTTGGTAGGTTTCCCTAGGTGCTGGCTGAGCCAGAGGCCAAAATCTACAGGTAGGCACTTTTCAAAAAACAGCTCTGTTTTCTGTGATGTGTCCACGTTGTGTTTTGGGGCATACCCTGTCGCGGGCGCTAGGCCTACCCACACAAGTGAGGTACCATTTTTATCGGGAACCTTGGGGGAACGCTGGGTGGAAGGAAATTTGTGGCTCCTCTCAGATTCCAGAACTTTCTGTCACCGAAACGTGAGGAAAATATGTTTTTTTAGCCACATTTTGAGGTTTGCAAAGGACTCTGGGTAACAGAACCTGGTCAGAGCCCCACAAGTCACCCCATATTGGATTCCCCTAGGTGTCTAGTTTTCAAAAATGCACAGGTTTGGTAGGTTTCCCTAGGTGCTGGCTGAGCTAGAGGCCAAAATCTACAGGTAGGCACTTTGCAAAAAACAGCTCTGTTTTCTTTCAAAAAATGGGATGTGCCCACTTTGTGTTTTTGGACATTTCCTATCGCGGTCGCTAGGACTACCCACACAAGTGAGGTATCATTTTTATCGGGAGACTTGGGGAAACGCTGGGTGGACGGAAATGTGTGGCTCCTCTCAGATTCCAGAACTTTCTGTCACCGAAATGTGAAGAAAATGTGTTTTTTTAGCCAAAATTTGTGGTTTGTAAAGGATTCTGGGTGACAGAACCTGGTCAGAGCCCCACAAGTCACCCCATCTTGGATTCTCCTTGGTCTCTAGTTTTAAAAAATGCACAGGTTTGGTAGGTTTCCCTAGGTGCCGGCTGAGCTACAGGCCAAAATCTACAGGTAGGCACTTTGCAAAAAACAGCTCTGTTTTCTGTGATGTGTCCACGTTGTGTTTTGGGGCATATCCTGTCGCGGGCGCTAGGCCTACCCACACAAGTGAGGTACCATTTTTATCGGGAGACTTGGGGGAACGCTGGGTGGAAGGAAATTTGTGGCTCCTCTCAGATTCCAGAACTTTCTGTCACCAAAATGTGAGGAAAATATGTTTTTTTAGCCAAATTTTGAGGTTTGCAAAGGATTCTGGGTAACAGAACCTGGTCAGAGCCCTACAAGTCACCCGATCTTGGATTCCCCTAAGTCTCTAGTTTTAAAAAATGCACAGGTTTGGTAGGTTTCCCTAGGTGCTGGCTGAGCTAGAGGCCAAAATCTACAGGTAGGCACTTTTCAAAAAACAGCTCTGTTTTCTGTGATGTGTCCACGTTGTGTTTTGGAGCATACCCTGTCGCGTGCGCTAGGCCTACCCACACAAGTGAGGTACCATTTTAATCGGGAGACTTGGGGGAACGCTGGGGGGAAGGAAATTTGTGGCTCCTCTCAGATTCCAGAACTTTCTGTCACCAAAATGTGAGGAAAATATGTTTTTTTAGCCAAATTTTGAGGTTTGCAAAGGATTCTGGGTAACAGAACCTGGTCAGAGCCCTACAAGTCACCCGATCTTGGATTCCCCTACGTCTCTAGTTTTAAAAAAAGCACAGGTTTGGTAGGTTTCCCTAGGTGCCGGCTGAGCTGGAGGCCAAAATCTACAGGTTAGGCACTTTTAAAAAAACAGCTCTGTTTTCTGTGATGTGTCCACATTGTGTTTTGGGGCATACCCTGTCGCGTGCGCTAGGCCTACCCACACAAGTGAGGTACCATTTTTATCGGGAGACTTTGGGGAACGCTGGGTGGAAGGAAACTTGTGGCTCATCTCAGATTCCAGAACTTTCTGTCACCTAAATGTGAGGAAAATATGTTTTTTTAGCCAGATTTTGAGGTTTGCAAAGGATTCTGGGTAACAGAACCTGGTCAGAGCCCCACAAGTCACCCCATCTTGGATTCCCCTATGTGTCTAGTTTTCAGAAATGCACAGGTTTGGTAGGTTTCCCTAGGTGCCGGCTGAACTAGAGGCCAAAATCTACAGGTAGGCACTGTTTTCAATGAAAAAATGTGACGTGTCCCCGTTGTGTTTTGGCCATTTCCTGTTATGGGCGCTAGGCCTACCCACACAAGTGAGGTATCATTTTTATCGGGAGACTTGGGGGAACGCTGGGTGGAAGGAAATTTGTGGCTCCTCTCAGATTCCAGAACTTTCTGTCACCGAAATATGAGGAAAATTTGTTTTTTTTGCCAAAATTTGAGGTTTGGAAAGGATTCTGGGTGACAGAACCTGGTCAGAGCCCCACAAGTCACCCCATCTTGGCTTCTCCTAGGTCTCTAGTTTTCAAAAATGCACAGGTTTGGTAGGTTTCCCTATGTGCCGGCTGAGCTGGAGGCCAAAATCTACAGGTAGGAACTTTGCAAAAAACAGCTCTGTTTTCTGTGATGTGTCCACGTTGTGTTTTGGGGCATACCCTGTTGCGGGCGCTAGGCCTACCCACACAAGTGAGTTACCATTTTTATCGGGAACCTTGCGGAAACGCTGGGTGGAAGGAAATTTGTGGCTCCTCTCAGATTCCAGAACTTTCTGTCACCGAAATGTGTGGAAAATGTGTTTTTTTAGCCAAAATTTGAGGTTTGCAAAGGATTCTGGGTGACAGAACTCGGTCAGAGCCCCACAAGTCACCCCATCTTGGATTCTCCTAGGTCTCTAGTTTTCAAAAATGCACAGGTTTGGTAGGTTTCCCTAGGTGCCGGCAGAGCTACAGGCCAAAATCTAAGGTAGGCACTTTGCAAAAAACAGCTCTGTTTTCTGTCATGTGTCCACGTTGTGTTTTGGGGCATATCCTGTCGCGGGCGCTAGGCCTACCCACACAAGTGAGGTACCATTTTTATCGGGAGGCTTGGGGGAACGCTGGGTGGAAGGAAATTTGTGGCTCCTCTCAGATTCCAGAACTTTCTGTCACCAAAATGTGAGGAAAATATGTTTTTTTAGCCAAATTTTGAGGTTTGCAAAGGATTCTGGGTAACAGAACCTGGTCAGAGCCCTACAAGTCACCCGATCTTGGATTCCCCTACGTCTCTAGTTTTAAAAAAAGCACAGGTTTGGTAGGTTTCCCTAGGTGCCGGCTGAGCTGGAGGCCAAAATCTACAGGTAGGCACTTTTCAAAAAACAGCTCTGTTTTCTGTGATGTGTCCACGTTGTGTTTTGGGGCATACCCTGTCGCGTGCGCTAGGCCTACCCACACAAGTGAGGTACCATTTTTATCAGGCGACTTGGGGGAACGCTGGGTGGAAGAAAACTTGTGGCTCATCTCAGATTCCAGAACTTTCTGTTACCGAAATGTGTGGAAAAAGTAGTTTTTTTAGCCAGATTTTGAGATTTGCAAAGGATTCTGGGTAACAGAACCTGGTCAGAGCCCCACAAGTCACCCCATCTTGGATTCCCCTAGGTGTCTAGTTTTGAAAAATGCACAGGTTTGGTAGGTTTCCCTAGGTGCTGGCTGAGCTGGAGGCCAAAATCTACAGGTAGGAACTTTGCAAAAAACAGCTCTGTTTTCTGTGATGTGTCCACGTTGTGTTTTGGGGCATACCCTGTCGCGGGCGCTAGGCCTACCCACACAAGTGAGGTACCATTTTTATCGGGAACCTTGGGGGAACGCTGGGTGGAAGGAAATTTGTGGCTCCTCTCAGATTGCAGAACTTTCTGTCACCGAAACGTGAGGAAAATATGTTTTTTTAGCCAAATTTTGAGGTTTGCAAAGGACTCTGGGTAACAGAACCTGGTCAGAGCCCCACAAGTCACCCCATCTTGGATTCCCCTAGGTGTCTAGTTTTCAAAAATGCACAGGTTTGGTAGGTTTCCCTAGGTGCTGGCTGAGCTAGAGGCCAAAATCTACAGGTAGGCACTTTGCAAAAAACAGCTCTGTTTTCTTTCAAAAAATGGGATGTGCCCACTTTGTGTTTTTGGACATTTCCCATCGCGGTCGCTAGGACTACCCACACAAGTGAGGTATCATTTTTATCGGGAGGCTTGGGGGAACGCTGGGTGGACGGAAATTTGTGGCTCCTCTCAGATTCCAGAACTTTCTGTCACCGAAATATGAGGAAAATTTGTTTTTTTAGCCAAATTTTGAGGTTTGCAAAGGATTCTGGGTAACAGAACCTGGTCAGAGCCCTACAAGTCACCCGATCTTGGATTCCCCTACGTCTCTAGTTTTAAAAAATGCACAGGTTTGGTAGGTTTCCCTAGGTGCCGGCTGAGCTGGAGGCCAAAATCTACAGGTAGGCACTTTTCAAAAAACAGCTCTGTTTTCTGTGATGTGTCCACGTTGTGTTTTGGGGCATACCCTGTCGCGTGCGCTAGGCCTACCCACACAAGTGAGGTACCATTTTTATCAGGAGACTTGGGGGAACGCTGGGTGGAAGAAAACTTGTGGCTCATCTCAGATTCCAGAACTTTCTGTCACCGAAATGTGTGGAAAAAGTAGTTTTTTTAGCCAGATTTTGAGATTTGCAAAGGATTCTGGGTAACAGAACCTGGTCAGAGCCCCACAAGTCACCCCATCTTGGATTCCCCTAGGTGTCTAGTTTTGAAAAATGCACAGGTTTGGTAGGTTTCCCTAGGTGCTGGCTGAGCTGGAGGCCAAAATCTACAGGTAGGAACTTTGCAAAAAACAGCTCTGTTTTCTGTGATGTGTCCACGTTGTGTTTTGGGGCATACCCTGTCGCGGGCGCTAAGCCTACCCACACAAGTGAGGTACCATTTTTATCGGGAACCTTGGGGGAACGCTGGGTGGAAGGAAATTTGTGGCTCCTCTCAGATTGCAGAACTTTCTGTCACCGAAACGTGAGGAAAATATGTTTTTTTAGCCAAATTTTGAGGTTTGCAAAGGACTCTGGGTAACAGAACCTGGTCAGAGCCCCACAAGTCACCCCATCTTGGATTCCCCTAGGTGTCTAGTTTTAAAAAATGCACAGGTTTGGTAGGTTTCCCTAGGTGCTGGCTGAGCTAGAGGCCAAAATCTACAGGTAGGCACTTTGCAAAAAACAGCTCTGTTTTTTTTCAAAAAATGGGATGTGCCCACTTTGTGTTTTTGGACTTTTCCCATCGCGGTAGCTAGGACTACCCACACAAGTGAGGTATCATTTTTATCGGGAGGCTTGGGGGAACGCTGGGTGGACGGAAATTTGTGGCTCCTCTCAGATTCCAGAACTTTCTGTCACCGAAATGTGAAGAAAATGTGTTTTTTTCGCCAAATTTTGTGGTTTGCAAAGGATTCTGGGTAACAGAACCTGGTCAGAGCCCCACAAGTCACCCCATCTTGGATTCCCCTAGGTGTCTAGTTTTCAAAAATGCACAGGTTTGGTAGGTTTCCCTAGGTGCCGGCTGAGCTAGAGGCCAAAATCTACAGGTAGGCACTTTGCAAAAAACAGCTCTGTTTTCTGTCAAAAAATGGGATGTGCCCACTTTGTGTTTTGGGACATTTCCTTTCGCGGGCGCTAGGACTACCCACACAAGTGAGGTATCATTTTTATCGGGAGACTTGGGGGAACGCTGGGTGGAAGGAAATTTGTGGCTCCTCTCAGATTCCAGAACTTTCTGTCACCGAAATGTGTGGAAAATGTGTTTTTTTAGCCAAAATTTGAGGTTTGCAAAGAATTCTGGGTGACAGAACCTGGTCAGAGCCCCACAAGTCACCCCATCTTGGATTCTCATAGGTCTCTAGTTTTAAAAAATGCACAGGTTTGGTACGTTTCCCTAGGTGCCGGCTGAGCTACAGGCCAAAATCTACAGGTAGGCACTTTGCAAAAAACAGCTCTGTTTTCTGTGATGTGTCCACGTTGTGTTTTGGGGCATATCCTGTCGCGGGCGCTAGGCCTACCCACACAAGTGAGGTACCATTTTTATCGGGAGACTTGGGGGAAAGCTGGGTGGAAGGAAATTTGTGGCTCCTCTCAGATTCCAGAACTTTCTGTCACCGAAATGTGAGGAAAATATGTTTGTTTAACCAAATTTTGAGGTTTGCAAAGGATTCTAGGTAACAGAACCTGGTCAGAGCCCCACAAGTCACCCCATCTTGGATTCCCCTAGGTGTCTAGTTTTCAAAAATGCACAGGTTTGGTAGGTTTCCCTAGGTGCCTGCTGAGCTAGAGGCCAAAATCTACAGGTGGGCACTTTGCAAAAAACAGCTCTGTTTTCTGTCAAAAAATGGGATGTGCCCACTTTGTGTTTTGGGACATTTCCTGTCGCGGGCGCTAGGACTACCCACACAAGTGAGGTATCATTTTTATCGGGAGACTTGGGGGAACGCTGGGTGGAAGGAAATTTGTGGCTTCTCTCAGATTCCAGAACTTTCTGCCACCAAAATGTGTGGAAAATGTGTTTTTTTAGCCAAAATTCGAGGTTTGTAAAGAATTCTGGGTGACAGAACCTGGTCAGAGCCCCACAAGTCACCCCATCTTGGATTCTCCTAGGTCTCTAGTTTTAAAAAATGCACAGGTTTGGTACGTTTCCCTAGGTGCCGGCTGAGCTACAGGCCAAAATCTACAGGTAGGCACTTTGCAAAAAACAGCTCTGTTTTCTGTGATGTGTCCACGTTGTGTTTTGGGGCATATCCTGTCGCGGGCGCTAGGCCTACCCACACAAGTGAGGTACCATTTTTATCGGGAGGCTTGGGGGAACGCTGGGTGGAAGGAAATTTGTGGCTCCTCTCAGATTCCAGAACTTTCTGTCACCAAAATGTGAGGAAAATATGTTTTTTTAGCCAAATTTTGAGGTTTGCAAAGGATTCTGGGTAACAGAACCTGGTCAGAGCCCTACAAGTCACCCGATCTTGGATTCCCCTACGTCTCTAGTTTTAAAAAAAGCACAGGTTTGGTAGGTTTCCCTAGGTGCCGGCTGAGCTGGAGGCCAAAATCTACAGGTAGGCACTTTTCAAAAAACAGCTCTGTTTTCTGTGATGTGTCCACGTTGTGTTTTGGGGCATACCCTGTCGCGTGCGCTAGGCCTACCCACACAAGTGAGGTACCATTTTTATCAGGCGACTTGGGGGAACGCTGGGTGGAAGAAAACTTGTGGCTCATCTCAGATTCCAGAACTTTCTGTTACCGAAATGTGTGGAAAAAGTAGTTTTTTTAGCCAGATTTTGAGATTTGCAAAGGATTCTGGGTAACAGAACCTGGTCAGAGCCCCACAAGTCACCCCATCTTGGATTCCCCTAGGTGTCTAGTTTTGAAAAATGCACAGGTTTGGTAGGTTTCCCTAGGTGCTGGCTGAGCTGGAGGCCAAAATCTACAGGTAGGAACTTTGCAAAAAACAGCTCTGTTTTCTGTGATGTGTCCACGTTGTGTTTTGGGGCATACCCTGTCGCGGGCGCTAGGCCTACCCACACAAGTGAGGTACCATTTTTATCGGGAACCTTGGGGGAACGCTGGGTGGAAGGAAATTTGTGGCTCCTCTCAGATTGCAGAACTTTCTGTCACCGAAACGTGAGGAAAATATGTTTTTTTAGCCAAATTTTGAGGTTTGCAAAGGACTCTGGGTAACAGAACCTGGTCAGAGCCCCACAAGTCACCCCATCTTGGATTCCCCTAGGTGTCTAGTTTTCAAAAATGCACAGGTTTGGTAGGTTTCCCTAGGTGCTGGCTGAGCTAGAGGCCAAAATCTACAGGTAGGCACTTTGCAAAAAACAGCTCTGTTTTCTTTCAAAAAATGGGATGTGCCCACTTTGTGTTTTTGGACATTTCCCATCGCGGTCGCTAGGACTACCCACACAAGTGAGGTATCATTTTTATCGGGAGGCTTGGGGGAACGCTGGGTGGACGGAAATTTGTGGCTCCTCTCAGATTCCAGAACTTTCTGTCACCGAAATATGAGGAAAATTTGTTTTTTTAGCCAAATTTTGAGGTTTGCAAAGGATTCTGGGTAACAGAACCTGGTCAGAGCCCTACAAGTCACCCGATCTTGGATTCCCCTACGTCTCTAGTTTTAAAAAATGCACAGGTTTGGTAGGTTTCCCTAGGTGCCGGCTGAGCTGGAGGCCAAAATCTACAGGTAGGCACTTTTCAAAAAACAGCTCTGTTTTCTGTGATGTGTCCACGTTGTGTTTTGGGGCATACCCTGTCGCGTGCGCTAGGCCTACCCACACAAGTGAGGTACCATTTTTATCAGGAGACTTGGGGGAACGCTGGGTGGAAGAAAACTTGTGGCTCATCTCAGATTCCAGAACTTTCTGTCACCGAAATGTGTGGAAAAAGTAGTTTTTTTAGCCAGATTTTGAGATTTGCAAAGGATTCTGGGTAACAGAACCTGGTCAGAGCCCCACAAGTCACCCCATCTTGGATTCCCCTAGGTGTCTAGTTTTGAAAAATGCACAGGTTTGGTAGGTTTCCCTAGGTGCTGGCTGAGCTGGAGGCCAAAATCTACAGGTAGGAACTTTGCAAAAAACAGCTCTGTTTTCTGTGATGTGTCCACGTTGTGTTTTGGGGCATACCCTGTCGCGGGCGCTAAGCCTACCCACACAAGTGAGGTACCATTTTTATCGGGAACCTTGGGGGAACGCTGGGTGGAAGGAAATTTGTGGCTCCTCTCAGATTGCAGAACTTTCTGTCACCGAAACGTGAGGAAAATATGTTTTTTTAGCCAAATTTTGAGGTTTGCAAAGGACTCTGGGTAACAGAACCTGGTCAGAGCCCCACAAGTCACCCCATCTTGGATTCCCCTAGGTGTCTAGTTTTAAAAAATGCACAGGTTTGGTAGGTTTCCCTAGGTGCTGGCTGAGCTAGAGGCCAAAATCTACAGGTAGGCACTTTGCAAAAAACAGCTCTGTTTTTTTTCAAAAAATGGGATGTGCCCACTTTGTGTTTTTGGACTTTTCCCATCGCGGTAGCTAGGACTACCCACACAAGTGAGGTATCATTTTTATCGGGAGGCTTGGGGGAACGCTGGGTGGACGGAAATTTGTGGCTCCTCTCAGATTCCAGAACTTTCTGTCACCGAAATGTGAAGAAAATGTGTTTTTTTCGCCAAATTTTGTGGTTTGCAAAGGATTCTGGGTAACAGAACCTGGTCAGAGCCCCACAAGTCACCCCATCTTGGATTCCCCTAGGTGTCTAGTTTTCAAAAATGCACAGGTTTGGTAGGTTTCCCTAGGTGCCGGCTGAGCTAGAGGCCAAAATCTACAGGTAGGCACTTTGCAAAAAACAGCTCTGTTTTCTGTCAAAAAATGGGATGTGCCCACTTTGTGTTTTGGGACATTTCCTTTCGCGGGCGCTAGGACTACCCACACAAGTGAGGTATCATTTTTATCGGGAGACTTGGGGGAACGCTGGGTGGAAGGAAATTTGTGGCTCCTCTCAGATTCCAGAACTTTCTGTCACCGAAATGTGTGGAAAATGTGTTTTTTTAGCCAAAATTTGAGGTTTGCAAAGAATTCTGGGTGACAGAACCTGGTCAGAGCCCCACAAGTCACCCCATCTTGGATTCTCATAGGTCTCTAGTTTTAAAAAATGCACAGGTTTGGTACGTTTCCCTAGGTGCCGGCTGAGCTACAGGCCAAAATCTACAGGTAGGCACTTTGCAAAAAACAGCTCTGTTTTCTGTGATGTGTCCACGTTGTGTTTTGGGGCATATCCTGTCGCGGGCGCTAGGCCTACCCACACAAGTGAGGTACCATTTTTATCGGGAGACTTGGGGGAAAGCTGGGTGGAAGGAAATTTGTGGCTCCTCTCAGATTCCAGAACTTTCTGTCACCGAAATGTGAGGAAAATATGTTTGTTTAACCAAATTTTGAGGTTTGCAAAGGATTCTAGGTAACAGAACCTGGTCAGAGCCCCACAAGTCACCCCATCTTGGATTCCCCTAGGTGTCTAGTTTTCAAAAATGCACAGGTTTGGTAGGTTTCCCTAGGTGCCTGCTGAGCTAGAGGCCAAAATCTACAGGTGGGCACTTTGCAAAAAACAGCTCTGTTTTCTGTCAAAAAATGGGATGTGCCCACTTTGTGTTTTGGGACATTTCCTGTCGCGGGCGCTAGGACTACCCACACAAGTGAGGTATCATTTTTATCGGGAGACTTGGGGGAACGCTGGGTGGAAGGAAATTTGTGGCTTCTCTCAGATTCCAGAACTTTCTGCCACCAAAATGTGTGGAAAATGTGTTTTTTTAGCCAAAATTCGAGGTTTGTAAAGAATTCTGGGTGACAGAACCTGGTCAGAGCCCCACAAGTCACCCCATCTTGGATTCTCCTAGGTCTCTAGTTTTAAAAAATGCACAGGTTTGGTACGTTTCCCTAGGTGCCGGCTGAGCTACAGGCCAAAATCTACAGGTAGGCACTTTGCAAAAAACAGCTCTGTTTTCTGTGATGTGTCCACGTTGTGTTTTGGGGCATATCCTGTCGCGGGCGCTAGGCCTACCCACACAAGTGAGGTACCATTTTTATCGGGAGACTTGGGGGAACGCTGGGTGGAAGGAAATTTGTGGCTCCTCTCAGATTCCAGAACTTTCTGTCACCGAAATGTGAAGAAAATGTGTTTTTTTAGCCAAATTTTGTGGTTTGCAAAGGATTCTGGGTAACAGAACCTGGTCAGAGCCCCACAAGTCACCCCATCGTGGATTCCCCTAGGTGTCTAGTTTTCAAAAACTCACAGGTTTGGTAGGTTTCCCTAGGTGCTGGCTGAGCTAGAGGCCAAAATCTACAGGTAGGCACTTTGCAAAAAACAGCTCTGTTTTCTTTCAAAAAATGGGATGTGCCCACTTTGTGTTTTTGGACATTTCCTATCGCGGGCGCTAGGACTACCCACACAAGTGAGGTATCATTTTTATCGGGAGACTTGGCGGAACGCTGGGTGGACAGAAATTTGTGGCTCCTCTCAGATTCCAGAACTTTCTGTCACCGAAATGTGTTGAAAATGTGTTTTTTTAGCCAAAATTTGAGGTTTGCAAAGGATTCTGGGTGACAGAACCTGGTCAGAGCCCCACAAGTCACCCCATCTTGGATTCTCCTTGGTCTCTAGTTTTAAAAAATGCACAGGTTTGGTAGGTTTCCCTAGGTGCCGGCTGAGCTACAGGCCAAAATCTACAGGTAGGCACTTTGCAAAAAACAGCTCTGTTTTCTGTGATGTGTCCACGTTGTGTTTTAGGGCATATCCTGTCGCGGGCGCTAGGCCTACCCACACAAGTGAGGTACCATTTTTATCGGGAGACTTGGGGGAACGCTGGGTGGAAGGAAATTTGTGGCTCCTCTCAGATTCCAGAACTTTCTGTCACCGAAATGTGAGGAAAATATGTTCTTTTAACCAAATATTGAGGTTTGCAAAGGATTCTAGGTAACAGAACCTGGTCAGAGCCCCACAAGTCACCCCATCTTGGATTCCCCTAGGTGTCTAGTTTTCAAAAATGCACAGGTTTGGTAGGTTTCCCTAGGTGCCGGCTGAGCTAGAGGCCAAAATCTACAGGTAGGCACTTTGCAAAAAACAGCTCTGTTTTCTGTCAAAAAATGGGATGTGCCCACTTTGTGTTTTGGGACATTTCCTGTCGCGGGCGCTAGGACTACCCACACAAGTGAGGTATCATTTTTATCGGGAGACTTGGGGGAACGCTGGGTGGAAGGAAATTTGTGGCTCCTCTCAGATTCCAGAACTTTCTGTCACCAAAATGTGTGGAAAATGTGTTTTTTTAGCCAAAATTTGAGGTTTGCAAAGAATTCTGGGTGACAGAACCTGGTCAGAGCCCCACAAGTCACCCCATCTTGGATTCTCCTAGGTCTCTAGTTTTAAAAAATGCACAGGTTTGGTACGTTTCCCTAGGTGCCGGCTGAGCTACAGGCCAAAATCTACAGGTAGGCACTTAGCAAAAAACAGCTCTGTTTTCTGTGATGTGTCCACGTTGTGTTTTGGGGCATATCCTGTTGCGGGCGCTAAGCCTACCCACACAAGTGAGGTACCATTTTTATCGGGAGACTTGGGGGAACGCTGGGTGGAAGGAAATTTGTGGCTCCTCTCAGATTCCAGAACTTTCTGTCACCGAAATGTGAAGAAAATGTGTTTTTTTAGCCAAATTTTGTGGTTTGCAAAGGATTCTGGGTAACAGAACCTGGTCAGAGCCCCACAAGTCACCCCATCGTGGATTCCCCTAGGTGTCTAGTTTTCAAAAACTCACAGGTTTGGTAGGTTTCCCTAGGTGCTGGCTGAGCTAGAGGCCAAAATCTACAGGTAGGCACTTTGCAAAAAACAGCTCTGTTTTCTTTAAAAAAATGGGATGTGCCCACTTTGTGTTTTTGGACATTTCCTATCGCGGGCGCTAGGACTACCCACACAAGTGAGGTATCATTTTTATCGGGAGACTTGGGGGAACGCTGGGTGGACAGAAATTTGTGGCTCCTCTCAGATTCCAGAACTTTCAGTTACCGAAATGTGTGGAAAATGTGTTTTTTTAGCCAAAATTTGAGGTTTGCAAAGGATTCTGGGTGACAGAACCTGGTCAGAGCCCCACAAGTCACCCCATCTTGGATTCTCCTTGGTCTCTAGTTTTAAAAAATGCACAGGTTTGGTAGGTTTCCCTAGGTGCCGGCTGAGCTACAGGCCAAAATCTACAGGTAGGCACTTTGCAAAAAACAGCTCTGTTTTCTGTGATGTGTCCACGTTGTGTTTTCGGGCATATCCTGTCGCGGGCGCTAGGCCTACCCACACAAGTGAGGTACCATTTTTATCGGGAGACTTGGGAGAACGCTGGGTGGAAGGAAATTTGTGGCTCCTCTCAGATTCCAGAACTTTCTGTCACCAAAATGTGAGGAAAATATGTTTTTTTAGCCAAATTTTGAGGTTTGCAAAGGATTCTGGGTAACAGAACCTGGTCAGAGCCCTACAAGTCACCCGATCTTGGATTCCCCTAAGTCTCTAGTTTTAAAAAATGCACAGGTTTGGTAGGTTTCCCTAGGTGCCGGCTGAGCTGGAGGCCAAAACCTACAGGTAGGCACTTTTCAAAAAACAGCTCTGTTTTCTGTGATGTGTCCACGTTGTGTTTTGGAGCATACCCTGTCGCGTGCTCTAGGCCTACCCACACAAGTGAGGTACCATTTTTATCGGGAGACGTGGGGGAACGCTGGGGGGAAGGAAATTTGTGGCTCCTCTCAGATTCCAGAACTTTCTGTCACCAAAATGTGAGGAAAATATGTTTTTTTAGCCAAATTTTGAGGTTTGCAAAGGATTCTGGGTAACAGAACCTGGTCAGAGCCCTACAAGTCACCCGATCTTGGATTCCCCTAAGTCTCTAGTTTTAAAAAAAGCACAGGTTTGGTAGGTTTCCCTAGGTGCCGGCTGAGCTGGAGGCCAAAATCTACAGGTAGGCACTTTTCAAAAAACAGCTCTGTTTTCTGTGATGTGTCCACGTTGTGTTTTGGGGCATACCCTGTCGCGTGCGCTAGGCCTACCCACACAAGTGAGGTACCATTTTTATCGGGAGACTTGGGGGAACGCTGGGTGGAAGGAAACTTGTGGCTCATTTCAGATTCCAAAACTTTCTGTCACCGAAATGTGAGGAAAATATGTTTTTTAAGCCAAATTTTGAGGTTTGCAAAGGATTCTGGGTAACAGAACCTGGTCAGAGCCCTACAAGTCACCCGATCTTGGATTCCCCTAAGTCTCTAGTTTTAAAAAATGCACAGGTTTGGTAGGTTTCCCTAGGTGCCGGCTGAGCTGGAGGCCAAAATCTACAGGTAGGCACTTTTCAAAAAACAGCTCTGTTTTCTGTGATGTGTCCACGTTGTGTTTTGGAGCATACCCTGTCGCGTGCGCTAGGCCTACCCACACAAGTGAGGTACCATTTTTATCGGGAGACGTGGGGGAACGCTGGGGGGAAGGAAATTTGTGGCTCCTCTCAGATTCCAGAACTTTCTGTCACCAAAATGTGAGGAAAATATGTTTTTTTAGCCAAATTTTGAGGTTTGCAAAGGATTCTGGGTAACAGAACCTGGTCAGAGCCCTACAAGTCACCCGATCTTGGATTCCCCTAAGTCTCTAGTTTTAAAAAATGCACAGGTTTGGTAGGTTTCCCTAGGTGCCGGCTGAGCTGGAGGCCAAAATCTACAGGTAGGCACTTTTAAAAAAACAGCTCTGTTTTCTGTGATGTGTCCACGTTGTGTTTTGGAGCATACCCTGTCGCGTGCGCTAGGCCTACCCACACAAGTGAGGTACCATTTCTATCGGGAGACGTGGGGGAACGCTGGGGGGAAGGAAATTTGTGGCTCCTCTCAGATTCCAGAACTTTCTGTCACCAAAATGTGAGGAAAATATGTTTTTTTAGCCCAATTTTGAGGTTTGCAAAGGATTCTGGGTAACAGAACCTGGTCAGAGCCCTACAAGTCACCCGATCTTGGATTCCCCTACGTCTCTAGTTTTAAAAAAAGCACAGGTTTGGTAGGTTTCCCTAGGTGCCGGCTGAGCTGGAGGCCAAAATCTACAGGTTAGGCACTTTTAAAAAAACAGCTCTGTTTTCTGTGATGTGTCCACATTGTGTTTTGGGGCATACCCTGTCGCGTGCGCTAGGCCAACCCACACAAGTGAGGTACCATTTTTATCGGGAGACTTTGGGGAACGCTGGGTGGAAGGAAACTTGTGGCTCATCTCAGATTCCAGAACTTTCTGTCACCTAAATGTGAGGAAAATATGTTTTTTTAGCCAGATTTTGAGGTTTGCAAAGGATTCTGGGTAACAGAACCTGGTCAGAGCCCCACAAGTCACCCCATCTTGGATTCCCCTATGTGTCTAGTTTTCAGAAATGCACAGGTTTGGTAGGTTTCCCTAGGTGCCGGCTGAACTAGAGGCCAAAACCTACAGGTAGGCACTTTGTAAAAAACAGCTCTGTTTTCTGTGATGTGTCCACGTTGTGTTTTGGGGCATATCCTGTCTCGGGCGCTATGCCTACCCACACAAGTGAGGTACCATTTTTATCGGGAGACTTGGAGGAACGCTAGGTGGAAGGAAATTTGTGGCTCCTCTCAGATTCCAGAACTTTCTGTCACCGAAATGTGAGGAAAATATGTTTGTTTAACCAAATTTTGAGGTTTGCAAAGGATTCTAGGTAACAGAACCTGGTCAGAGCCCCACAAGTCACCCCATCTTGGATTCCCCTAGGTGTCTAGTTTTCAAAAATGCACAGGTTTGGTAGGTTTCCCTAGGTGCCTGCTGAGCTAGAGGCCAAAATCTACAGGTGGGCACTTTGCAAAAAACAGCTCTGTTTTCTGTCAAAAAATGGGATGTGCCCACTTTGTGTTTTGGGACATTTCCTGTCGCGGGCGCTAGGACTACCCACACAAGTGAGGTATCATTTTTATCGGGAGACTTGGGGGAACGCTGGGTGGAAGGAAATTTGTGGCTTCTCTCAGATTCCAGAACTTTCTGCCACCAAAATGTGTGGAAAATGTGTTTTTTTAGCCAAAATTCGAGGTTTGTAAAGAATTCTGGGTGACAGAACCTGGTCAGAGCCCCACAAGTCACCCCATCTTGGATTCTCCTAGGTCTCTAGTTTTAAAAAATGCACAGGTTTGGTACGTTTCCCTAGGTGCCGGCTGAGCTACAGGCCAAAATCTACAGGTAGGCACTTTGCAAAAAACAGCTCTGTTTTCTGTGATGTGTCCACGTTGTGTTTTGGGGCATATCCTGTCGCGGGCGCTAGGCCTACCCACACAAGTGAGGTACCATTTTTATCGGGAGACTTGGGGGAACGCTGGGTGGAAGGAAATTTGTGGCTCCTCTCAGATTCCAGAACTTTCTGTCACCGAAATGTGAAGAAAATGTGTTTTTTTAGCCAAATTTTGTGGTTTGCAAAGGATTCTGGGTAACAGAACCTGGTCAGAGCCCCACAAGTCACCCCATCGTGGATTCCCCTAGGTGTCTAGTTTTCAAAAACTCACAGGTTTGGTAGGTTTCCCTAGGTGCTGGCTGAGCTAGAGGCCAAAATCTACAGGTAGGCACTTTGCAAAAAACAGCTCTGTTTTCTTTCAAAAAATGGGATGTGCCCACTTTGTGTTTTTGGACATTTCCTATCGCGGGCGCTAGGACTACCCACACAAGTGAGGTATCATTTTTATCGGGAGACTTGGCGGAACGCTGGGTGGACAGAAATTTGTGGCTCCTCTCAGATTCCAGAACTTTCTGTCACCGAAATGTGTTGAAAATGTGTTTTTTTAGCCAAAATTTGAGGTTTGCAAAGGATTCTGGGTGACAGAACCTGGTCAGAGCCCCACAAGTCACCCCATCTTGGATTCTCCTTGGTCTCTAGTTTTAAAAAATGCACAGGTTTGGTAGGTTTCCCTAGGTGCCGGCTGAGCTACAGGCCAAAATCTACAGGTAGGCACTTTGCAAAAAACAGCTCTGTTTTCTGTGATGTGTCCACGTTGTGTTTTAGGGCATATCCTGTCGCGGGCGCTAGGCCTACCCACACAAGTGAGGTACCATTTTTATCGGGAGACTTGGGGGAACGCTGGGTGGAAGGAAATTTGTGGCTCCTCTCAGATTCCAGAACTTTCTGTCACCGAAATGTGAGGAAAATATGTTCTTTTAACCAAATATTGAGGTTTGCAAAGGATTCTAGGTAACAGAACCTGGTCAGAGCCCCACAAGTCACCCCATCTTGGATTCCCCTAGGTGTCTAGTTTTCAAAAATGCACAGGTTTGGTAGGTTTCCCTAGGTGCCGGCTGAGCTAGAGGCCAAAATCTACAGGTAGGCACTTTGCAAAAAACAGCTCTGTTTTCTGTCAAAAAATGGGATGTGCCCACTTTGTGTTTTGGGACATTTCCTGTCGCGGGCGCTAGGACTACCCACACAAGTGAGGTATCATTTTTATCGGGAGACTTGGGGGAACGCTGGGTGGAAGGAAATTTGTGGCTCCTCTCAGATTCCAGAACTTTCTGTCACCAAAATGTGTGGAAAATGTGTTTTTTTAGCCAAAATTTGAGGTTTGCAAAGAATTCTGGGTGACAGAACCTGGTCAGAGCCCCACAAGTCACCCCATCTTGGATTCTCCTAGGTCTCTAGTTTTAAAAAATGCACAGGTTTGGTACGTTTCCCTAGGTGCCGGCTGAGCTACAGGCCAAAATCTACAGGTAGGCACTTAGCAAAAAACAGCTCTGTTTTCTGTGATGTGTCCACGTTGTGTTTTGGGGCATATCCTGTTGCGGGCGCTAAGCCTACCCACACAAGTGAGGTACCATTTTTATCGGGAGACTTGGGGGAACGCTGGGTGGAAGGAAATTTGTGGCTCCTCTCAGATTCCAGAACTTTCTGTCACCGAAATGTGAAGAAAATGTGTTTTTTTAGCCAAATTTTGTGGTTTGCAAAGGATTCTGGGTAACAGAACCTGGTCAGAGCCCCACAAGTCACCCCATCGTGGATTCCCCTAGGTGTCTAGTTTTCAAAAACTCACAGGTTTGGTAGGTTTCCCTAGGTGCTGGCTGAGCTAGAGGCCAAAATCTACAGGTAGGCACTTTGCAAAAAACAGCTCTGTTTTCTTTAAAAAAATGGGATGTGCCCACTTTGTGTTTTTGGACATTTCCTATCGCGGGCGCTAGGACTACCCACACAAGTGAGGTATCATTTTTATCGGGAGACTTGGGGGAACGCTGGGTGGACAGAAATTTGTGGCTCCTCTCAGATTCCAGAACTTTCAGTTACCGAAATGTGTGGAAAATGTGTTTTTTTAGCCAAAATTTGAGGTTTGCAAAGGATTCTGGGTGACAGAACCTGGTCAGAGCCCCACAAGTCACCCCATCTTGGATTCTCCTTGGTCTCTAGTTTTAAAAAATGCACAGGTTTGGTAGGTTTCCCTAGGTGCCGGCTGAGCTACAGGCCAAAATCTACAGGTAGGCACTTTGCAAAAAACAGCTCTGTTTTCTGTGATGTGTCCACGTTGTGTTTTCGGGCATATCCTGTCGCGGGCGCTAGGCCTACCCACACAAGTGAGGTACCATTTTTATCGGGAGACTTGGGAGAACGCTGGGTGGAAGGAAATTTGTGGCTCCTCTCAGATTCCAGAACTTTCTGTCACCAAAATGTGAGGAAAATATGTTTTTTTAGCCAAATTTTGAGGTTTGCAAAGGATTCTGGGTAACAGAACCTGGTCAGAGCCCTACAAGTCACCCGATCTTGGATTCCCCTAAGTCTCTAGTTTTAAAAAATGCACAGGTTTGGTAGGTTTCCCTAGGTGCCGGCTGAGCTGGAGGCCAAAATCTACAGGTAGGCACTTTTCAAAAAACAGCTCTGTTTTCTGTGATGTGTCCACGTTGTGTTTTGGAGCATACCCTGTCGCGTGCTCTAGGCCTACCCACACAAGTGAGGTACCATTTTTATCGGGAGACGTGGGGGAACGCTGGGGGGAAGGAAATTTGTGGCTCCTCTCAGATTCCAGAACTTTCTGTCACCAAAATGTGAGGAAAATATGTTTTTTTAGCCAAATTTTGAGGTTTGCAAAGGATTCTGGGTAACAGAACCTGGTCAGAGCCCTACAAGTCACCCGATCTTGGATTCCCCTAAGTCTCTAGTTTTAAAAAAAGCACAGGTTTGGTAGGTTTCCCTAGGTGCCGGCTGAGCTGGAGGCCAAAATCTACAGGTAGGCACTTTTCAAAAAACAGCTCTGTTTTCTGTGATGTGTCCACGTTGTGTTTTGGGGCATACCCTGTCGCGTGCGCTAGGCCTACCCACACAAGTGAGGTACCATTTTTATCGGGAGACGTGGGGGAACGCTGGGGGGAAGGAAATTTGTGGCTCCTCTCAGATTCCAGAACTTTCTGTCACCAAAATGTGAGGAAAATATGTTTTTTTAGCCAAATTTTGAGGTTTGCAAAGGATTCTGGGTAACAGAACCTGGTCAGAGCCCTACAAGTCACCCGATCTTGGATTCCCCTAAGTCTCTAGTTTTAAAAAATGCACAGGTTTGGTAGGTTTCCCTAGGTGCCGGCTGAGCTGGAGGCCAAAATCTACAGGTAGGCACTTTTAAAAAAACAGCTCTGTTTTCTGTGATGTGTCCACGTTGTGTTTTGGAGCATACCCTGTCGCGTGCGCTAGGCCTACCCACACAAGTGAGGTACCATTTCTATCGGGAGATGTGGGGGAACGCTGGGGGGAAGGAAATTTGTGGCTCCTCTCAGATTCCAGAACTTTCTGTCACCAAAATGTGAGGAAAATATGTTTTTTTAGCCCAATTTTGAGGTTTGCAAAGGATTCTGGGTAACAGAACCTGGTCAGAGCCCTACAAGTCACCCGATCTTGGATTCCCCTACGTCTCTAGTTTTAAAAAAAGCACAGGTTTGGTAGGTTTCCCTAGGTGCCGGCTGAGCTGGAGGCCAAAATCTACAGGTTAGGCACTTTTAAAAAAACAGCTCTGTTTTCTGTGATGTGTCCACATTGTGTTTTGGGGCATACCCTGTCGCGTGCGCTAGGCCAACCCACACAAGTGAGGTACCATTTTTATCGGGAGACTTTGGGGAACGCTGGGTGGAAGGAAACTTGTGGCTCATCTCAGATTCCAGAACTTTCTGTCACCTAAATGTGAGGAAAATATGTTTTTTTAGCCAGATTTTGAGGTTTGCAAAGGATTCTGGGTAACAGAACCTGGTCAGAGCCCCACAAGTCACCCCATCTTGGATTCCCCTATGTGTCTAGTTTTCAGAAATGCACAGGTTTGGTAGGTTTCCCTAGGTGCCGGCTGAACTAGAGGCCAAAACCTACAGGTAGGCACTTTGTAAAAAACAGCTCTGTTTTCTGTGATGTGTCCACGTTGTGTTTTGGGGCATATCCTGTCTCGGGCGCTATGCCTACCCACACAAGTGAGGTACCATTTTTATCGGGAGACTTGGAGGAACGCTAGGTGGAAGGAAATTTGTGGCTCCTCTCAGATTCCAGAACTTTCTGTCACCGAAATGTGAGGAAAATATGTTTTTTTAGCCAAATTTTGAGGTTTACAAAGGACTCTGGGTAACAGAACCTGGTCAGAGCCCCACAAGTCACCCCATCTTGGATTCCCCTAGGTGTCTAGTTTTCAAAAATGCACAGGTTTGGTAGGTTTCCCTAGGTGCTGGCTGAGCTAGAGGCCAAAATCTACAGGTAGGCACTTTGCAAAAAACAGCTCTGTTTTCTTTCAAAAAATGGGATGTGCCCACTATTTTTGGACATTTCCTATCGCGGTCGCTAGGACTACCCACACAAGTGAGGTATCATTTTTATCGGGAGGCTTGGGGGAACGCTGGGTGGACGGAAATTTGTGGCTCCTCTCAGATTCCAGAACTTTCTGTCACCGAAATGTGAGGAAAATGTGTTTTTTTAGCCAAATTTTGTGGTTTGCAAAGGATTCTGGGTATCAGAACCTGGTCAGAGCCCCACAAGTCACCCCATTTTGGATTCCCCTAGGTCTCTAGTTTTCAGAAATGCACAGGTTTGGTAGGTTCCCCTAGGTGCCAGCTGAGCTAGAGGCCAAAATCTACAGGTAGGCACTTTGCAAAAAACAGCTCTGTTTTCTGTGATGTGTCCACGTTGTGTTTTGGGGCATATCCTGTCGCGGGCGCTATTCCTACCCACACAAGTGAGGTACCATTTTTATCGGGAGACTTGGGGGAACGCTAGGTGGAAGGAAATTTGTGGCTCCTCTCAGATTCCAGAACTTTCTGTCACCGAAATGTGAGGAAAATATGTTTTTTTAACCAAATTTTGAGGTTTGCAAAGGATTCTAGGTAACAGAACCTGGTCAGAGCCCCACGAGTCACCCCATCTTGGATTCCCCTAGGTGTCTAGTTTTCAAAAATGCACAGGTTTGGTAGGTTTCCCTAGGTGCCGGCTGAGCTAGAGGCCAAAATCTACAGGTAGGCACTTTGCAAAAAACAGCTCTGTTTTCTGTCAAAAAATGGGATGTGCCCACTTTGTGTTTTGGGACATTTCTTTTCGCGGGCGCTAGGACTACCCACACAAGTGAGGTATCATTTTTATCGGGAGACTTGGGGGAACGCTGGGTGGAAGGAAATTTGTGGCTCCTCTCAGATTCCAGAACTTTCTGTCACCGAAATGTGTGGAAAATGTGTTTTTTTAGCCAAAATTTGAGGTTTGCAAAGAATTCTGGGTGACAGAACCTGGTCAGAGCCCCACAAGTGACCCCATTTTGGATTCTCCTAGGTCTCTAGTTTTAAAAAATGCACAGGTTTGGTACGTTTCCCTAGGTGCCGGCTGAGCTGGAGGCCAAAATCTACAGGTAGGCACTTTTCAAAAAACAGCTCTGTTTTCTGTGATGTGTCCACGTTGTGTTTTGGGGCATACCCTGTCGCGTGCGCTAGGCCTACCCACACAAGTGAGGTACCATTTTTATCGGGAGACTTGGGGGAACGCTGGGTGGAAGGAAATTTGTGGCTCCTCTCAGATTCCAGAACTTTCTGTCACCAAAATGTGAGGAAAATATGTTTTTTTAGCCAAATTTTGAGGTTTGCAAAGGATTCTGGGTAACAGAACCTGGTCAGAGCCCTACAAGTCACCCGATCTTGGATTCCCCTACGTCTCTAGTTTTAACAAATGCACAGGTTTGGTAGGTTTCCCTAGGTGCCGGCTGAGCTGGAGGCCAAAATCTACAGGTAGGCACTTTTCAAAAAACAGCTCTGTTTTCTGTGATGTGTCCACGTTGTGTTTTGGGGCATACCCTGTCGCGTGCGCTAGGCCTACCCACACAAGTGAGGTACCATTTTTATCGGGAGACTTGGGGGAACGCTGGGTGGAAGGAAACTTGTGGCTCATCTCAGATTCCAGAACTTTCTGTCACCGAAATGTGAGGAAAATATGTTTTTTTAGCCAGATTTTGAGGTTTGCAAAGGATTCTGGGTAACAGAACCTGGTCAGAGCCCCACAAGTCACTCCATCTTGGATTCCCCTATGTGTCTAGTTTTCAAAAATGCACAGGTTTGGTAGGTTTCCCTAGGTGCCGGCTGAGCTAGAGGCCAAAATCTACAGGTAGGCACTGTTTTCAATGAAAAAATGTGATGTGTCCCCGTTGTGTTTTGGGCCATTTCCTGTTACGGGCGCTAGGCCTACCCACAAAAGTGAGGTATCATTTTTATCGGGAGACTTGGGGGAACGCTGGGTGGAAGGAAATTTGTGGCTCCTCTCAGATTCCAGAACTTTCTGTCACCGAAATATGAGGAAAATGTGTTTTTTTTGCCAAAATTTGAGGTTAGCAAAGGATTCTGGGTGACAGAACCTGGTCAGAGCCCCACAAGTCACCCCATCTTGGATTCTCCTCGTTCTCTAGTTTTAAAAAATGCACAGGTTTGGTAGGTTTCCCTATGTGCCGGCTGAGCTGGAGGCCAAAATCTACAGGTAGGAACTTTGCAAAAAAACAGCTGTTTTCTGTGATGTGTCCACGTTGTGTTTTGGGGCATAACCTGTCGCGGGCGCTAAGCCTACCCACACAAGTGAGGTACCATTTTTATCGGGAACCTTGGGGGATCGCTGGGTGGAAGGAAATTTGTGGCTCCTCTCAGATTCCAGAACTTTCTGTCACCAAAATGTGAGGAAAATATGTTTTTTTAGCCAAATTTTGAGGTTTGCAAAGGATTCTGGGTAACAGAACCTGGTCAGAGCCCTACAAGTCACCCGATCTTGGATTCCCCTCAGTCTCTAGTTTTAAAAAATGCACAGGTTTGGTAGGTTTCCCTAGGTGCCGGCTGAGCTGGAGGCCAAAATCTACAGGTAGGCACTTTTCAAAAAACAGCTCTGTTTTCTGTGATGTGTCCACGTTGTGTTTTGGGGCATACCCTGTCGCGTGCGCTAGGCCTACCCACACAAGTGAGGTACCATTTTTATCGGGAGACTTGGGGGAACGCTGGGTGGAAGGAAACTTGTGGCTCATTTCAGATTCCAGAACTTTCTGTCACCGAAATGTGAGGAAAATATGTTTTTTAAGCCAAATTTTGAGGTTTGCAAAGGATTCTGGGTAACAGAACCTGGTCAGAGCCCCACAAGTCACCCCAACTTGGATTCCCCTATGTGTCTAGTTTTAAAAAATGCACAGGTTTGGTAGGTTTCCCTAGGTGCCGGCTGAGCTAGAGGCCAAAATCTACAGGTAGGCACTGTTTTCAATGAAAAAATGTGATGTGTCCCCGTTGTGTTTTGGGCCATTTCCTGTTACGGGCGCTAGGCCTACCCACACAAGTGAGGTATCATTTTTATCGGGAGACTTGGGGGAACGCTGGGTGGAAGGAAATTTGTGGCTCCTCTCAGATTCCAGAACTTTCTGTCACCGAAATATGAGGAAAATGTGTTTTTTTTGCCAAAATTTGAGGTTTGCAAAGGATTCTGGGTGACAGAACCTGGTCAGAGCCCCACAAGTCACCCCATCTTGGATTCTCCTAGGTCTCTAGTTTTCAAAAATGCACACATTTGGTAGGTTTCCCTATGTGCCGGCTGAGCTGGAGGCCAAAATCTACAGGTAGGCACTTTGCAAAAAACAGCTCTGTTTTCTTTCAAAAAATGGGATGTGCCCACTTTGTGTTTTTGGACATTTCCTATCGCGGGCGCTAGGACTACCCACACAAGTGAGGTATCATTTTTATCGGGAGACTTGGCGGAACGCTGGGTGGATGGAAATTTGTGGCTCATCTCAGATTCCAGTACTTTCTGTCACCGAAATATGAGGAAAATGTGTTTTTTTTGCCAAATTTTTAGGTTTGCAAAGGATTCTGGGTAACAGAACCTGGTCAGAGCCCTACAAGTCACCCGATCTTGGATTCCCCTACGTCTCTAGTTTTAAAAAATGCACAGGTTTGGTAGGTTTCCCTAGGTGCCGGCTGAGCTGGAGCCCAAAATCTACAGGTAGGCACTTTTAAAAAAACAGCTCTGTTTTCTGTGATGTGTCCACGTTGTGTTTTGGGGCATACCCTGTCGCGTGCGCTAGGCCTACCCACACAAGTGAGGTACCATTTTTATCGGGAGACTTGGGGGAACGCTGGGTGGAAGGAAACTTGTGGCTCATTTCAGATTCCAGAACTTTCTGTCACCGAAATGTGAGGAAAATATGTTTTTTAAGCCAAATTTTGAGGTTTGCAAAGGATTCTGGGTAACAGAACCTGGTCAGAGCCCCACAAGTCACCCCAACTTGGATTCCCCTATGTGTCTAGTTTTCAAAAATGCACAGGTTTGGTAGGTTTCCCTAGGTGCCGGCTGAGCTAGAGGCCAAAATCTACAGGTAGGCACTGTTTTCAATGAAAAAATGTGATGTGTCCCCGTTGTGTTTTGGGCCATTTCCTGTTACGGGCGCTAGGCCTACCCACACAAGTGAGGTATCATTTTTATCGGGAGACTTGGGGGAACGCTGGGTGGAAGGAAATTTGTGGCTCCTCTCAGATTCCAGAACTTTCTGTCACCGAAATATGAGGAAAATGTGTTTTTTTTGCCAAAATTTGAGGTTAGCAAAGGATTCTGGGTGACAGAACCTGGTCAGAGCCCCACAAGTCACCCCATCTTGGATTCTCCTCGTTCTCTAGTTTTCAAAAATGCACAGGTTTGGTAGGTTTCCCTATGTGCCGGCTGAGCTGGAGGCCAAAATCTACAGGTAGGAACTTTGCAAGAAACAGCTCTGTTTTCTGTGATGTGTCCACGTTGTGTTTTGGGGCATACCCTGTCGCGGGCGCTAAGCCTACCCACACAAGTGAGGTACCATTTTTATCGGGAACCTTGGGGGATCGCTGGGTGGAAGGAAATTTGTGGCTCCTCTCAGATTCCAGAACTTTCTGTCACCAAAATGTGAGGAAAATATGTTTTTTTAGCCAAATTTTGAGGTTTGCAAAGGATTCTGGGTAACAGAACCTGGTCAGAGCCCTACAAGTCACCCGATCTTGGATTCCCCTCAGTCTCTAGTTTTAAAAAATGCACAGGTTTGGTAGGTTTCCCTAGGTGCCGGCTGAGCTGGAGGCCAAAATCTACAGGTAGGCACTTTTCAAAAAACAGCTCTGTTTTCTGTGATGTGTCCACGTTGTGTTTTGGGGCATACCCTGTCGCGTGCGCTAGGCCTACCCACACAAGTGAGGTACCATTTTTATCGGGAGACTTGGGGGAACGCTGGGTGGAAGGAAACTTGTGGCTCATTTCAGATTCCAGAACTTTCTGTCACCGAAATGTGAGGAAAATATGTTTTTTAAGCCAAATTTTGAGGTTTGCAAAGGATTCTGGGTAACAGAACCTGGTCAGAGCCCCACAAGTCACCCCAACTTGGATTCCCCTATGTGTCTAGTTTTCAAAAATGCACAGGTTTGGTAGGTTTCCCTAGGTGCCGGCTGAGCTAGAGGCCAAAATCTACAGGTAGGCACTGTTTTCAATGAAAAAATGTGATGTGTCCCCGTTGTGTTTTGGGCCATTTCCTGTTACGGGCGCTAGGCCTACCCACACAAGTGAGGTATCATTTTTATTGGGAGACTTGGGGGAACGCTGGGTGGAAGGAAATTTGTGGCTCCTCTCAGATTCCAGAACTTTCTGTCACCGAAATATGAGGAAAATGTGTTTTTTTTGCCAAAATTTGAGGTTAGCAAAGGATTCTGGGTGACAGAACCTGGTCAGAGCCCCACAAGTCACCCCATCTTGGATTCTCCTCGTTCTCTAGTTTTCAAAAATGCACAGGTTTGGTAGGTTTCCCTATGTGCCGGCTGAGCTGGAGGCCAAAATCTACAGGTAGGAACTTTGCAAAAAACAGCTCTGTTTTCTGTGATGTGTCCACGTTGTGTTTTGGGGCATACCCTGTCGCGGGCGCTAAGCCTACCCACACAAGTGAGGTACCATTTTTATCGGGAACCTTGGGGGATCGCTGGGTGGAAGGAAATTTGTGGCTCCTCTCAGATTCCAGAACTTTCTGTCACCAAAATGTGAGGAAAATATGTTTTTTTAGCCAAATTTTGAGGTTTGCAAAGGATTCTGGGTAACAGAACCTGGTCAGAGCCCTACAAGTCACCCGATCTTGGATTCCCCTCAGTCTCTAGTTTTAAAAAATGCACAGGTTTGGTAGGTTTCCCTAGGTGCCGGCTGAGCTGGAGGCCAAAATCTACAGGTAGGCACTTTTCAAAAAACAGCTCTGTTTTCTATGATGTGTCCACGTTGTGTTTTGGGGCATACCCTGTCGCGTGCGCTAGGCCTACCCACACAAGTGAGGTACCATTTTTATCGGGAGACTTGGGGGAACGCTGGGTGGAAGGAAACTTGTGGCTCATTTCAGATTCCAGAACTTTCTGTCACCGAAATGTGAGGAAAATATGTTTTTTAAGCCAAATTTTGAGGTTTGCAAAGGATTCTGGGTAACAGAACCTGGTCAGAGCCCCACAAGTCACCCCAACTTGAATTCCCCTGTGTGTCTAGTTTTCAAAAATTCACAGGTTTGGTAGGTTTCCCTAGGTGCCGGCTGAGCTAGAGGCCAAAATCTACAGGTAGGCACTGTTTTCAATGAAAAAATGTGATGTGTCCCCGTTGTGTTTTGGGCCATTTCCTGTTACGGGCGCTAGGCCTACCCACACAAGTGAGGTATCATTTTTATCGGGAGACTTGGGGGAACACTGGGTGGAAGGAAATTTGTGGCTCCTCTCAGATTCCAGAACTTTCTGTCACCGAAATATGAGGAAAATGTGTTTTTTTTGCCAAAATTTGAGGTTTGCAAAGGATTCTGGGTGACAGAACCTGGTCAGAGCCCCACAAGTCACCCCATCTTGGATTCTCCTAGGTCTCTAGTTTTCAAAAATGCACAGGTTTGGTAGGTTGCCCTATGTGCCGGCTGAGCTGGAGGCCAAAATCTACAGGTAGGAACTTTGCAAAAAACAGCTCTGTTTTCTGTGATGTGTCCACGTTGTGTTTTGGGGCATACCCTGTCGCGGGCGCTAAGCCTACCCACACAAGTGAGGTACCATTTTTATCGGGAACCTTGGGGGATCGCTGGGTGGAAGGAAATTTGTGGCTCCTCTCAGATTCCAGAACTTTCTGTCACCGAAATGTGAGGAAAATATGTTTTTTTAGCCAAATTTTGAGGTTTGCAAAGGATTCTGGGTAACAGAACCTGGTCAGAGCCCCACAAGTCACCCCATCGTGGATTCCCCTAGGTGTCTAGTTGTCAAAAACTCACAGGTTTGGTAGGTTTCCCTAGGTGCTGGCTGAGCTAGAGGCCAAAATCTACAGGTAGGCACTTTGCAAAAAACAGCTCTGTTTTCTTTCAAAAAATGGGATGTGCCCACTTTGTGTTTTTGGACATTTCCTATCACGGGCGCTAGGACTACCCACACAAGTGAGGTATCATTTTTATCGGGAGACTTGGGGGAACGCTGGGTGGACGGAAATTTGTGGCTCCTCTCAGATTCCAGAACTTTCTGTCACCGAAATGTGTGGAAAATGTGTTTTTTTAGCCAAAATTTGAGGTTTACAAAGGATTCTGGGTGACAGAACCTGGTCAGAGCCCCACAAGTCACCCCATCTTGGATTCTCCTCGTTCTCTAGTTTTAAAAAATGCACAGGTTTGGTAGGTTTCCCTAGGTGCCGGCTGAGCTAGAGGCCAAAATCTACAGGTAGGCACTGTTTTCAATGAAAAAATGTGATGTGTCCCCGTTGTGTTTTGGGCCATTTCCTGTTACGGGCGCTAGGCCTACCCACACAAGTGAGGTATCATTTTTATCGGGAGACTTGGGGGAACGCTGGGTGGAAGGAAATTTGTGGCTCCTCTCAGATTCCAGAACTTTCTGTCACCGAAATATGAGGAAAATGTGTTTTTTTTGCCAAAATTTGAGGTTAGCAAAGGATTCTGGGTGACAGAACCTGGTCAGAGCCCCACAAGTCACCCCATCTTGGATTCTCCTCGTTCTCTAGTTTTCAAAAATGCACAGGTTTGGTAGGTTTCCCTATGTGCCGGCTGAGCTGGAGGCCAAAATCTACAGGTAGGAACTTTGCAAAAAACAGCTCTGTTTTCTGTGATGTGTCCACGTTGTGTTTTGGGGCATACCCTGTCGCGGGCGCTAAGCCTACCCACACAAGTGAGGTACCATTTTTATCGGGAACCTTGGGGGATCGCTGGGTGGAAGGAAATTTGTGGCTCCTCTCAGATTCCAGAACTTTCTGTCACCAAAATGTGAGGAAAATATGTTTTTTTAGCCAAATTTTGAGGTTTGCAAAGGATTCTGGGTAACAGAACCTGGTCAGAGCCCTACAAGTCACCCGATCTTGGATTCCCCTCAGTCTCTAGTTTTAAAAAATGCACAGGTTTGGTAGGTTTCCCTAGGTGCCGGCTGAGCTGGAGCCCAAAATCTACAGGTAGGCACTTTTAAAAAAACAGCTCTGTTTTCTGTGATGTGTCCACGTTGTGTTTTGGGGCATACCCTGTCGCGTGCGCTAGGCCTACCCACACAAGTGAGGTACCATTTTTATCGGGAGACTTGGGGGAACGCTGGGTGGAAGGAAACTTGTGGCTCATTTCAGATTCCAGAACTTTCTGTCACCGAAATGTGAGGAAAATATGTTTTTTAAGCCAAATTTTGAGGTTTGCAAAGGATTCTGGGTAACAGAACCTGGTCAGAGCCCCACAAGTCACCCCAACTTGGATTCCCCTATGTGTCTAGTTTTCAAAAATGCACAGGTTTGGTAGGTTTCCCTAGGTGCCGGCTGAGCTAGAGGCCAAAATCTACAGGTAGGCACTGTTTTCAATGAAAAAATGTGATGTGTCCCCGTTGTGTTTTGGGCCATTTCCTGTTACGGGCGCTAGGCCTACCCACACAAGTGAGGTATCATTTTTATCGGGAGACTTGGGGGAACGCTGGGTGGAAGGAAATTTGTGGCTCCTCTCAGATTCCAGAACTTTCTGTCACCGAAATATGAGGAAAATGTGTTTTTTTTGCCAAAATTTGAGGTTTGCAAAGGATTCTGGGTGACAGAACCTGGTCAGAGCCCCACAAGTCACCCCATCTTGGATTCTCCTAGGTCTCTAGTTTTCAAAAATGCACAGGTTTGGTAGGTTTCCCTATGTGCCGGCTGAGCTGGAGGCCAAAATCTACAGGTAGGAACTTTGCAAAAAACAGCTCTGTTTTCTGTGATGTGTCCACGTTGTGTTTTGGGGCATACCCTGTCGCGGGCGCTAAGCCTACCCACACAAGTGAGGTACCATTTTTATCGGGAACCTTGGGGGATCGCTGGGTGGAAGGAAATTTGTGGCTCCTCTCAGATTCCAGAACTTTCTGTCACCGAAATGTGAGGAAAATATGTTTTTTTAGCCAAATTTTGAGGTTTGCAAAGGATTCTGGGTAACATAACCTGGTCAGAGCCCCACAAGTCACCCCATCGTGGATTCCCCTAGGTGTCTAGTTGTCAAAAACTCACAGGTTTGGTAGGTTTCCCTAGGTGCTGGCTGAGCTAGAGGCCAAAATCTACAGGTAGGCACTTTGCAAAAAACAGCTCTGTTTTCTTTCAAAAAATGGGATGTGCCCACTTTGTGTTTTTGGACATTTCCTATCACGGGCGCTAGGACTACCCACACAAGTGAGGTATCATTTTTATCGGGAGACTTGGGGGAACGCTGGGTGGACGGAAATTTGTGGCTCCTCTCAGATTCCAGAACTTTCTGTCACCGAAATGTGTGGAAAATGTGTTTTTTTAGCCAAAATTTGAGGTTTACAAAGGATTCTGGGTGACAGAACCTGGTCAGAGCCCCACAAGGCACCCCATCTTGGATTCTCCTCCTTCTCTAGTTTTAAAAAATGCACAGGTTTGGTAGGTTTCCCTAGGTGCCGGCTGAGCTACAGGCCAAAATCTACAGGTAGGCACTGTTTTCAATGAAAAAATGTGATGTGTCCCCGTTGTGTTTTGGGCCATTTCCTGTTACGGGCGCTAGGCCTACCCACACAAGTGAGGTATCATTTTTATCGGGAGACTTGGGGGAACGCTGGGTGGAAGGAAATTTGTGGCTCCTCTCAGATTCCAGAACTTTCTGTCACCGAAATATGAGGAAAATGTGTTTTTTTTGCCAAAATTTGAGGTTTGCAAAGGATTCTGGGTGACAGAACCTGGTCAGAGCCCCACAAGTCACCCCATCTTGGATTCTCCTAGGTCTCTAGTTTTAAAAAATGCACAGGTTTGGTAGGTTTCCCTATGTGCCGGCTGAGCTGGAGGCCAAAATCTACAGGTAGGCACTTTGCAAAAAACAGCTCTGTTTTCTTTCAAAAAATGGGATGTGCCCACTTTGTGTTTTTGGACATTTCCTATCGCGGGCGCTAGGACTACCCACACAAGTGAGGTATCATTTTTATCGGGAGACTTGGCGGAACGCTGGGTGGATGGAAATTTGTGGCTCATCTCAGATTCCAGTACTTTCTGTCACCGAAATATGAGGAAAATGTGTTTTTTTTGCCAAATTTTTAGGTTTGCAAAGGATTCTGGGTAACAGAACCTGTCAGAGCCCTACAAGTCACCCGATCTTGGATTCACCTACGTCTCTAGTTTTAAAAAATGCACAGGTTTGGTAGGTTTCCCTAGGTGCCGGCTGAGCTGGAGGCCAAAATCTACAGGTAGGCACTTTGCAAAAAACAGCTCTGTTTTCTGTGATGTGTCCACGTTGTGTTTTGGGGCATATCCTGTCGCGGGCGCTAGGCCTACCCACACAAGTGAGGTACCATTTTTATCGGGAGACTTGGGGGAACGCTGGGTGGAAGGAAATTTGTGGCTCCTCTCAGATTCCAGAACTTTCTGTCACCAAAATGTGAGGAAAATATGTTTTTTTAGCCAAATTTTGAGGTTTGCAAAGGATTCTGGGTAACAGAACCTGGTCAGAGCCCTACAAGTCACCCGATCTTGGATTCCCCTACGTCTCTAGTTTTAAAAAATGCACAGGTTTGGTAGGTTTCCCTAGGTGCCGGCTGAGCTGGAGGCCAAAATCTACAGGTAGGCACTTTTCAAAAAACAGCTCTGTTTTCTGTGATGTGTCCACGTTGTGTTTTGGGGCATACCCTGTCACGTGCGCTAGGCCTACCCACACAAGTGAGGTACCATTTTTATCGGGAGAATTGGGGGAACGCTGGGTGGAAGGAAACTTGTGGCTCATCTCAGATTCCAGAACTTTCTGTCACCGAAATGTGAGGAAAATATGTTTTTTTAGCCAGATTTTGAGGTTTGCAAAGGATTCTGGGTAACAGAACCTGGTCAGAGCCCCACAAGTCACCCCATCTTGGATTCCCCTATGTGTCTAGTTTTAAAAAATGCACAGGTTTGGTAGGTTTCCCTAGGTGCCGGCTGAGCTAGAGGCCAAAATCTACAGGTAGGCACTGTTTTCAATGAAAAAATGTGATGTGTCCCCGTTGTGTTTTGGGCCATTTCCTGTTACGGGCGCTAGGCCTACCCACACAAGTGAGGTATCATTTTTATCGGGAGACTTGGGGGAACGCTGGGTGGAAGGAAATTTGTGGCTCCTCTCAGATTCCAGAACTTTCTGTCACCGAAATATGAGGAAAATGTGTTTTTTTTGCCAAAATTTGAGGTTAGCAAAGGATTCTGGGTGACAGAACCTGGTCAGAGCCCCACAAGTCACCCCATCATGGATTCTCCTCGTTCTCTAGTTTTCAAAAATGCACAGGTTTGGTAGGTTTCCCTATGTGCCGGCTGAGCTGGAGGCCAAAATCTACAGGTAGGAACTTTGCAAAAAACAGCTCTGTTTTCTGTGATGTGTCCACGTTGTGTTTTGGGGCATACCCTGTCGCGGGCGCTAAGCCTACCCACACAAGTGAGGTACCATTTTTATCGGGAACCTTGGGGGATCGCTGGGTGGAAGGAAATTTGTGGCTCCTCTCAGATTCCAGAACATTCTGTCACCAAAATGTGAGGAAAATATGTTTTTTTAGCCAAATTTTGAGGTTTGCAAAGGATTCTGGGTAACAGAACCTGGTCAGAGCCCTACAAGTCACCCGATCTTGGATTCCCCTCAGTCTCTAGTTTTAAAAAATGCACAGGTTTGGTAGGTTTCCCTAGGTGCCGGCTGAGCTGGAGGCCAAAATCTACAGGTAGGCACTTTTCAAAAAACAGCTCTGTTTTCTGTGATGTGTCCACGTTGTGTTTTGGGGCATACCCTGTCGCGTGCGCTAGGCCTACCCACACAAGTGAGGTACCATTTTTATCGGGAGACTTGGGGGAACGCTGGGTGGAAGGAAACTTGTGGCTCATTTCAGATTCCAGAACTTTCTGTCACCGAAATGTGAGGAAAATATGTTTTTTAAGCCAAATTTTGAGGTTTGCAAAGGATTCTGGGTAACAGAACCTGGTCAGAGCCCCACAAGTCACCCCAACTTGGATTCCCCTATGTGTCTAGTTTTCAAAAATGCACAGGTTTGGTAGGTTTCCCTAGGTGCCGGCTGAGCTAGAGGCCAAAATCTACAGGTAGGCACTGTTTTCAATGAAAAAATGTGATGTGTCCCCGTTGTGTTTTGGGCCATTTCCTGTTACGGGCGCTAGGCCTACCCACACAAGTGAGGTATCATTTTTATCGGGAGACTTGGGGGAACGCTGGGTGGAAGGAAATTTGTGGCTCCTCTCAGATTCCAGAACTTTCTGTCACCGAAATATCTGGAAAATTTGTTTTTTTTGCCAAAATTTGAGGTTAGCAAAGGATTCTGGGTGACAGAACCTGGTCAGAGCCCCACAAGTCACCCCATCTTGGATTCTCCTCGTTCTCTAGTTTTCAAAAATGCACAGGTTTG
Source organism: Pleurodeles waltl (assembly GCF_031143425.1). NCBI lineage: Eukaryota > Metazoa > Chordata > Amphibia > Caudata > Salamandridae > Pleurodeles > Pleurodeles waltl. Next base: position 1,360,167,638 of record NC_090445.1, on the reverse strand, counting down.
GTAGGTTTCCCTATGTGCCGGCTGAGCTGGAGGCCAAAATCTACAGGTAGGAACTTTGCAAAAAACAGCTCTGTTTTCTGTGATGTGTCCACGTTGTGTTTTGGGGCATACCCTGTCGCGGGCGCTAAGCCTACCCACACAAGTGAGGTACCATTTTTATCGGGAACCTTGGGGGATCGCTGGGTGGAAGGAAATTTGTGGCTCCTCTCAGATTCCAGAACTTTCTGTCACCAAAATGTGAGGAAAATATGTTTTTTTAGCCAAATTTTGAGGTTTGCAAAGGATTCTGGGTAACAGAACCTGGTCAGAGCCCTACAAGTCACCCGATCTTGGATTCCCCTCAGTCTCTAGTTTTAAAAAATGCACAGGTTTGGTAGGTTTCCCTAGGTGCCGGCTGAGCTGGAGGCCAAAATCTACAGGTAGGCACTTTTCAAAAAACAGCTCTGTTTTCTGTGATGTGTCCACGTTGTGTTTTGGGGCATACCCTGTCGCGTGCGCTAGGCCTACCCACACAAGTGAGGTACCATTTTTATCGGGAGACTTGGGGGAACGCTGGGTGGAAGGAAACTTGTGGCTCATTTCAGATTCCAGAACTTTCTGTCACCGAAATGTGAGGAAAATATGTTTTTTAAGCCAAATTTTGAGGTTTGCAAAGGATTCTGGGTAACAGAACCTGGTCAGAGCCCCACAAGTCACCCCAACTTGGATTCCCCTATGTGTCTAGTTTTCAAAAATTCACAGGTTTGGTAGGTTTCCCTAGGTGCCGGCTGAGCTAGAGGCCAAAATCTACAGGTAGGCACTGTTTTCAATGAAAAAATGTGATGTGTCCCCGTTGTGTTTTGGGCCATTTCCTGTTACGGGCGCTAGGCCTACCCACACAAGTGAGGTATCATTTTATCGGGAGACTTGGGGGAACGCTGGGTGGAAGGAAATTTGTGGCTCCTCTCAGATTCCAGAACTTTCTGTCACCGAAATATGAGGAAAATGTGTTTTTTTTGCCAAAATTTGAGGTTTGCAAAGGATTCTGGGTGACAGAACCTGGTCAGAGCCCCACAAGTCACCCCATCTTGGATTCTCCTAGGTCTCTAGTTTTCAAAAATGCACAGGTTTCGTAGGTTTCCCTATGTGCCGGCTGAGCTGGAGGCCAAAATCTACAGGTAGGAACTGCAAAAAACAGCTCTGTTTTCTGTGATGTGTCCACGTTGTGTTTTGGGGCATAGCCTGTCGCGGGCGCTAAGCCTACCCACACAAGTGAGGTACCATTTTTATCGGGAACCTTGGGGGATCGCTGGGTAGAAGGAAATTTGTGGCTCCTCTCAGATTCCAGAACTTTCTGTCACCGAAATGTGAGGAAAATATGTTTTTTTAGCCAAATTTTGAGGTTTGCAAAGGATTCTGGGTAACAGAACCTGGTCAGAGCCCCACAAGTCACCCCATCGTGGATTCCCCTAGGTCTCTAGTTTTCAAAAACTCACAGGTTTGGTAGGTTTCCCTAGGTGCTGGCTGAGCTAGATGCCAAAATCTACAGGTAGGCACTTTGCAAAAAACAGCTCTGTTTTCTTTCAAAAAATGGGATGTGCCCACTTTGTGTTTTTGGACATTTCCTATCGCGGGCGCTAGGACTACCCACACAAGTGAGGTATCATTTTTATCGGGAGACTTGGTGGAACGCTGGGTGGATGGAAATTTGTGGCTCATCTCAGATTCCAGTACTTTCTGTCACCGAAATATGAGGAAAATGTGTTTTGTTTGCCATATTTTGAGGTTTGCAAAGGATTCTGGGTAACAGAACCTGGTCAGAGCCCTACAAGTCACCCGATCTTGGATTCCCCTACGTCTCTAGTTTTAAAAAATGCACAGGTTTGGTAGGTTTCCCTAGGTGCCGGCTGAGCTGGAGGCCAAAATCTACAGGTAGGCACTTTTCAAAAAACAGCTCTGTTTTCTGTGATGTGTCCACGTTGTGGTTTGGGGCATACACTGTTGCGTGCGCTAGGCCTACCCACACAAGTGAGGTACCATTTTTATCGGGAGACTTGGGGGAACGCTGGGTGAAAGGAAACTTGTGGCTCATCTCAGATTCCAGAACTTTCTGTCACCGAAATGTGAGGAAAATGTGTTTTTTTAGCCAGATTTTGAGGTTTGCAAAGGATTCTGGGTAACAGAACCTGGTCAGAGCCCCCACAAGACACCCCATCTTGGATTCCCCTAGGTGTCTAGTTTTCAAAAACTCACAGGTTTGGTAGGTTTCCCTAGGTGCTGGATGAGCTAGAGGCCAAAATCTACAGGTAGGCACTTTGCAAAAAACAGCTCTGTTTTCTTTCAAAAAATGGGATGTGCCCACTTTGTGTTTTTGGACATTTCCTATCGCGGGCGCTAGGACTACCCACACAAGTGAGGTATCATTTTTATCGGGAGACGTGGGGGAACGCTGGGTGGACGGAAATTTGTGGCTCCTCTCAGATTCCAGAACTTTCTGTCACCGAAATGTGTGGAAAATGTGTTTTTTTAGCCAAAATTTGAGGTTTGCAAAGGATTCTGGGTGACAGAACCTGGTCAGAGCCCCACAAGTCACCCCATCTTGGATTCTCCTAGTTCTCTAGTTTTAAAAAATGCACAGGTTTGGTAGGTTTCCCTAGGTGCCGGCTGAGCTACAGGCCAAAATCTACAGGTAGGCACTTTGCAAAAAACAGCTCTGTTTTCTGTGATGTGTCCACGTTGTGTTTTGGGGCATATCCTGTCGCGGGCGCTAGGCCTACCCACACAAGTGAGGTACCATTTTTATCGGGAGACTTGGTTGAACGCTGGGTGGAAGGAAATTTGTGGCTCCTCTCAGATTCCAGAACTTTCTGTCACCAAAATGTGAGGAAAATATGATTTTTTAGCCAAATTTTGAGGTTTGCAAAGGATTCTGGGTAACAGAACCTGGTCAGAGCCCCACAAGTCACCCCATCTTGGATTCCCCTATGTGTCTAGTTTTAAAAAATGCACAGGTTTGGTAGGTTTCCCTAGGTGCCGGCTGAGCTAGAGGCCAAAATCTACAGGTAGGCACTGTTTTCAATGAAAAAATGTGATGTGTCCCCGTTGTGTTTTGGGCCATTTCCTGTTACGGGCGCTAGGCCTACCCACACAAGTGAGGTATCATTTTTATCGGGAGACTTGGGGGAACGCTGGGTAGAAGTAAATTTGTGGCTCCTCTCAGATTCCAGAACTTTCTGTCACCGAAATATGAGGAAAATGTGTTTTTTTTGCCAAAATTTGAGGTTAGCAAAGGATTCTGGGTGACAGAACCTGGTCAGAGCCCCACAAGTCACCCCATCTTGGATTCTCCTCGTTCTCTAGTTTTCAAAAATGCACAGGTTTGGTAGGTTTCCCTATGTGCCGGCTGAGCTGGAGGCCAAAATCTACAGGTAGGAACTTTGCAAAAAACAGCTCTGTTTTCTGTGATGTGTCCACGTTGTGTTTTGGGGCATACCCTGTCGCGGGCGCTAAGCCTACCCACACAAGTGAGGTACCATTTTTATCGGGAACCTTGGGGGATCGCTGGGTGGAAGGAAATTTGTGGCTCCTCTCAGATTCCAGAACTTTCTGTCACCAAAATGTGAGGAAAATATGTTTTTTTAGCCAAATTTTGAGGTTTGCAAAGGATTCTGGGTAACAGAACCTGGTCAGAGCCCTACAAGTCACCCGATCTTGGATTCCCCTAAGTCTCTAGTTTTAAAAAATGCACAGGTTTGGTAGGTTTCCCTAGGTGCCGGCTGAGCTGGAGGCCAAAATCTACAGGTAGGCACTTTTCAAAAAACAGCTCTGTTTTCTGTGATGTGTCCACGTTGTGTTTTGGGGCATACCCTGTCGCGTGCGCTAGGCCTACCCACACAAGTGAGGTACCATTTTTATCGGGAGACTTGGGGGAACGCTGGGTGGAAGGAAACTTGTGGCTCATTTCAGATTCCAGAACTTTCTGTCACCGAAATGTGAGGAAAATATGTTTTTTAAGCCAAATTTTGAGGTTTGCAAAGGATTTTGGGTAACAGAACCTGGTCAGAGCCCCACAAGTCACCCCAACTTGGATTCCCCTATGTGTCTAGTTTTCAAAAATGCACAGGTTTGGTAGGTTTCCCTAGGTGCCGGCTGAGCTAGAGGCCAAAATCTACAGGTAGGCACTGTTTTCAATGAAAAAATGAGATGTGTCCCCGTTGTGTTTTGGGCCATTTCCTGTTACGGGCGCTAGGCCTACCCACACAAGTGAGGTATCATTTTTATCGGGAGACTTGGGGGAACGCTGGGTGGAAGGAAATTTGTGGCTCCTCTCAGATTCCAGAACTTTCTGTCACCGAAATATGAGGAAAATGTGTTTTTTTTGCCAAAATTTGAGGTTTGCAAAGGATTCTGGGTGACAGAACCTGGTCAGAGCCCCACAAGTCACCCCATCTTGGATTCTCCTAGGTCTCTAGTTTTCAAAAATGCACAGGTTTGGTAGGTTTCCCTATGTGCCGGCTGAGCTGGAGGCCAAAATCTACAGGTAGGAACTTTGCAAAAAACAGCTCTGTTTTCTGTGATGTGTCCACGTTGTGTTTTGGGGCATACCCTGTCGCGGGCGCTAAGCCTACCCACACAAGTGAGGTACCATTTTTATCGGGAACCTTGGGGGATCGCTGGGTGGAAGGAAATTTGTGGCTCCTCTCAGATTCCAGAACTTTCTGTCACCGAAATGTGAGGAAAATATGTTTTTTTAGCCAAATTTTGAGGTTTGCAAAGGATTCTGGGTAACAGAACCTGGTCAGAGCCCCACAAGTCACCCCATCGTGGATTCCCCTAGGTCTCTAGTTTTCAAAAACTCACAGGTTTGGTAGGTTTCCCTAGGTGCTGGCTGAGCTAGAGGCCAAAATCTACAGGAAGGCACTTTGCAAAAAACAGCTCTGTTTTCTTTCAAAAAATGGGATGTGCCCACTTTGTGTTTTTGGACATTTCCTATCGCGGGCGCTAGGACTACCCACACAAGTGAGGTATCATTTTTATCGGGAGACTTGGCGGAACGCTGGGTGGATGGAAATTTGTGGCTCATCTCAGATTCCAGTACTTTCTGTCACCGAAATATGAGGAAAATGTGTTTTTTTTGCCAAATTTTGAGGTTTGCAAAGGATTCTGGGTAACAGAACCTGGTCAGAGCCCTACAAGTCACCCGATCTTGGATTCTCCTAGGTCTCTAGTTTTCAAAAATGCACAGGTTTGGTAGGTTTCCCTATGTGCCGGCTGAGCTGGAGGCCAAAATCTACAGGTAGGAACTTTGCAAAAAACAGCTCTGTTTTCTGTGATGTGTCCACGTTGTGTTTTGGGGCACACCCTGTCGCGGGCGCTAAGCCTACCCACACAAGTGAGGTACCATTTTTATCGGGAGACTTGGGGGAACGCTGGGTGGAAGGAAACTTGTGGCTCATCTCAGATTCCAGAACTTTCTGTCACCGAAATGTGAGGAAAATGTGTTTTTTTAGCCAGATTTTGAGGTTTGCAAAGGATTCTGGGTAACAGAACCTGGTCAGAGCCCCACAAGTCACCCCATCTTGGATTCTCCTAGGTCTCTAGTTTTCAAAAATGCACAGGTTTGGTAGGTTTCCCTATGTGCCGGCTGAGCTGGAGGCCAAAATCTACAGGTAGTAACTTTGCAAAAAACAGCTCTGTTTTCTGTGATGTGTCCACATTGTGTTTTGGGGCATACCCTGTCGCGGGCGCTAAGCCTACCCACACAAGTGAGGTACCATTTTTATCGGGAACCTTGGGGGATGGCTGGGTGGAAGGAAATTTGTGGCTCCTCTCAGATTCCAGAACTTTCTGTCACCGAAATGTGAGGAAAATATGTTTTTTTAGCCAAATTTTGAGGTTTGCAAAGGATTCTGGGTAACAGAACCTGGTCAGAGCCCCACAAGTCACCCCATCTTGGATTCCCCTAGGTGTCTAGTTTTCAAAAACTCACAGGTTTGGTAGGTTTCCCTAGGTGCTGGATGAGCTAGAGGCCTAAATCTACAGGTAGGCACTTTGCAAAAAACAGCTCTGTTTTCTTTCAAAAAATGGGATGTGCCCACTTTGTGTTTTTGGACATTTCCTATCACGGGCGCTAGGACTACCCACACAAGTGAGGTATCATTTTTATCGGGAGACTTGGGGGAACGCTGGGTGGACGGAAATTTGTGGCTCCTCTCAGATTCCAGAACTTTCTGTCACCGAAATGTGTGGAAAATGTGTTTTTTTAGGCAAAATTTGAGGTTTGCAAAGGATTCTGAGTGACAGAACCTGGTCAGAGCCCCACAAGTCACCCCATCTTGGATTCTCCTAGGTCTCTAGTTTTAAAAAATGTACAGGTTTGGTAGGTTTCCCTAGGTGCCGGCTGAGCTGGAGGCCAAAATCTACAGGTAGGCACTGTTTTCAATGAAAAAATGAGATGTGTCCCCGTTGTGTTTTGGGGCATACCCTGTCGCGTGCGCTAGGCCTACCCACACAAGTGAGGTACCATTTTTATCGGGAGACTTGGGGGAACGCTGGGTGGAAGGAAACTTGTGGCTCATTTCAGATTCCAGAACTTTCTGTCACCGAAATGTGAGGAAAATATGTTTTTTAAGCCAAATTTTGAGGTTTGCAAAGGATTCTGGGTAACAGAACCTGGTCAGAGCCCCACAAGTCACCCCAACTTGGATTCCCCTATGTGTCTAGTTTTCAAAAATGCACAAGTTTGGTAGGTTTCCCTAGGTGCCGGCTGAGCTAGAGGCCAAAATCTACAGGTAGGCACTGTTTTCAATGAAAAAATGAGATGTGTCCCCGTTGTGTTTTGGGCCATTTCCTGTTACGGGCGCTAGGCCTACCCACACAAGTGAGGTATCATTTTTATCGGGAGACTTGGGGGAACGCTGGGTGGAAGGAAATTTGTGGCTCCTCTCAGATTCCAGAACTTTCTGTCACCAAAATATGAGGAAAATGTGTTTTTTTTGCCAAAATTTGAGGTTTGCAAAGGATTCTGGGTGACAGAACCTGGTCAGAGCCCCACAAGTCACCCCATCTTGGATTCTCCTAGGTCTCTAGTTTTCAAAAATGCACAGGTTTGGTAGGTTTCCCTATGTGCCGGCTGAGCTGGAGGCCAAAATCTACAGGTAGGAACTTTGCAAAAAACAGCTCTGTTTTCTGTGATGTGTCCACGTTGTGTTTTGGGGCATACCCTGTCGCGGGCGCTAAGCCTACCCACACAAGTGAGGTACCATTTTTATCGGGAACCTTGGGGGATCGCTGGGTGGAAGGAAATTTGTGGCTCCTCTCAGATTCCAGAACTTTCTGTCACCGAAATGTGAGGAAAATATGTTTTTTTAGCCAAATTTTGAGGTTTGCAAAGGATTCTGGGTAACAGAACCTGGTCAGAGCCCCACAAGTCACCCCATTGTGGATTCCCCTAGGTCTCTAGTTTTCAAAAACTCACAGGTTTGGTAGGTTTCCCTAGGTGCTGGCTGAGCTAGAGGCCAAAATCTACAGGTAGGCACTTTGCAAAAAACAGCTCTGTTTTCTTTCAAAAAATGGGATGTGCCCACTTTGTGTTTTTGGACATTTCCTATCGCGGGCGCTAGGACTACCCACACAAGTGAGGTATCATTTTTATCGGGAGACTTGGCGGAACGCTGGGTGGATGGAAATTTGTGGCTCATCTCAGATTCCAGTACTTTCTGTCACCGAAATATGAGGAAAATGTGTTTTTTTTGCCAAATTTTGAGGTTTGCAAAGGATTCTGGGTAACAGAACCTGGTCAGAGCCCTACAAGTCACCCGATCTTGGATTCTCCTAGGTCTCTAGTTTTAAAAAATGCACAGGTTTGGTAGGTTTCCCTATGTGCCGGCTGAGCTGGAGGCCAAAATCTACAGGTAGGAACTTTGCAAAAAACAGCTCTGTTTTCTGTGATGTGTCCACGTTGTGTTTTGGGGCATACCCTGTTGCGGGCGCTAAGCCTACCCACACAAGTGAGGTACCATTTTTATCGGGAGACTTGGGGGAACGCTGGGTGGAAGGAAACTTGTGGCTCATCTCAGATTCCAGAACTTTCTGTCACCGAAATGTGAGGAAAATGTGTTTTTTTAGCCAGATTTTGAGGTTTGCAAAGGATTCTGGGTAACAGAACCTGGTCAGAGCCCCACAAGTCACCCCATCTTGGATTCCCCTAGGTGTCTAGTTTTCAAAAACTCACAGGTTTGGTAGATTTCCCTAGGTGCTGGATGAGCTAGAGGCCTAAATCTACAGGTAGGCACTTTGCAAAAAACAGCTCTGTTTTCTTTCAAAAAATGGGATGTGCCCACTTTGTGTTTTTGGACATTTCCTATCGCGGGCGCTAGGACTACCCACACAAGTGAGGTATCATTTTTATCGGGAGACTTGGGGGAACGCTGGGTGGACGGAAATTTGTGGCTCCTCTCAGATTCCAGAACTTTCTGTCACCGAAATGTGTGGAAAATGTGTTTTTTTAGGCAAAATTTGAGGTTTGCAAAGGATTCTGGGTGACAGAACCTGGTCAGAGCCCCACAAGTCACCCCATCTTGGATTCTCCTAGGTCTCTAGTTTTAAAAAATGCACAGGTTTGGTAGGTTTCCCTAGGTGCCGGCTGAGCTGGAGGCCAAAATCTACAGGTAGGCACTTTTCAAAAAACAGCTCTGTTTTCTGTGATGTGTCCACGTTGTGTTTTGGGGCATACCCTGTCGCGTGCGCTAGGCCTACCCACACAAGTGAGGTACCATTTTTATCGGGAGACTTGGGGGAACGCTGGGTGGAAGGAAACTTGTGGCTCATTTCAGATTCCAGAACTTTCTGTCACCGAAATGTGAGGAAAATATGTTTTTTAAGCCAAATTTTGAGGTTTGCAAAGGATTCTGGGTAACAGAACCTGGTCAGAGCCCCACAAGTCACCCCAACTTGGATTCCCCTATGTGTCTAGTTTTCAAAAATGCACAGGTTTGGTAGGTTTCCCTAGGTGCCGGCTGAGCTAGAGGCCAAAATCTACAGGTAGGCACTGTTTTCAATGAAAAAATGAGATGTGTCCCCGTTGTGTTTTGGGCCATTTCCTGTTACGGGCGCTAGGCCTACCCACACAAGTGAGGTATCATTTTTATCGGGAGACTTGGGGGAACGCTGGGTGGAAGGAAATTTGTGGCTCCTCTCAGATTCCAGAACTTTCTGTCACCGAAATATGAGGAAAATGTGTTTTTTTTGCCAAAATTTGAGGTTTGCAAAGGATTCTGGGTGACAGAACCTGGTCAGAGCCCCACAAGTCACCCCATCTTGGATTCTCCTAGGTCTCTAGTTTTCAAAAATGCACAGGTTTGGTAGGTTTCCCTATGTGCCGGCTGAGCTGGAGGCCAAAATCTACAGGTAGGAACTTTGCAAAAAACAGCTCTGTTTTCTGTGATGTGTCCACGTTGTGTTTTGGGGCATAACCTGTCGCGGGCGCTAAGCCTACCCACACAAGTGAGGTACCATTTTTATCGGGAACCTTGGGGGATCGCTGGGTGGAAGGAAATTTGTGGCTCCTCTCAGATTCCAGAACTTTCTGTCACCGAAATGTGAGGAAAATATGTTTTTTTAGCCAAATTTTGAGGTTTGCAAAGGATTCTGGGTAACAGAACCTGGTCAGAGCCCCACAAGTCACCCCATCGTGGATTCCCCTAGGTCTCTAGTTTTCAAAAACTCACAGGTTTGGTAGGTTTCCCTAGGTGCTGGCTGAGCTAGAGGCCAAAATCTACAGGTAGGCACTTTGCAAAAACAGCTCTGTTTTCTTTCAAAAGATGGGATGTGCCCACTTTGTGTTTTTGGACATTTCCTATCGCGGGCGCTAGGACTACCCACACAAGTGAGGTATCATTTTTATCGGGAGACTTGGCGGAACGCTGGGTGGATGGAAATTTGTGGCTCATCTCAGATTCCAGTACTTTCTGTCACCGAAATATGAGGAAAATGTGTTTTTTTTTAAAGATTTTGAGGTTTGCAAATGATTCTGGGTAACAGAACCTGGTCAGAGCCCTACAAGTCACCCGATCTTGGATTCTCCTAGGTCTCTAGTTTTCAAAAATGCACAGGTTTGGTAGGTTTCCCTATGTGCCGGCTGAGCTGGAGGCCAAAATCTACAGGTAGGAACTTTGCAAAAAACAGCTCTGTTTTCTGTGATGTGTCCACGTTGTGTTTTGGGGCATACCCTGTCGCGGGCGCTAAGCCTACCCACACAAGTGAGGTACCATTTTTATCGGGAGACTTGGGGGAACGCTGGGTGGAAGGAAACTTGTGGCTCATCTCAGATTCCAGAACTTTCTGTCACCGAAATGTGAGGAAAATGTGTTTTTTTAGCCAGATTTTGAGGTTTGCAAAGGATTCTGGGTAACAGAACCTGGTCAGAGCCCCACAACTCACCCCATCTTGGATTCTCCTAGGTCTCTAGTTTTCAAAAATGCACAGGTTTGGTAGGTTTCCCTATGTGCCGGCTGAGCTGGTGGCCAAAATCTACAGGTAGGAACTTTGCAAAAAACAGCTCTGTTTTCTGTGATGTGTCCACATTGTGTTTTGGGGCATACCCTGTCGCGGGCGCTAAGCCTACCCACACAAGTGAGGTACCATTTTTATCGGGAACCTTGGGGGATCGCTGGGTGGAAGGAAATTTGTGGCTCCTCTCAGATTCCAGAACTTTCTGTCACCGAAATGTGAGGAAAATATGTTTTTTTAGCCAAATTTTGAGGTTTGCAAAGGATTCTGGGTAACAGAACCTGGTCAGAGCCCCACAAGTCACCCCATCTTGGATTCCCCTAGGTGTCTAGTTTTCAAAAACTCACAGGTTTGGTAGGTTTCCCTAGGTGCTGGATGAGCTAGAGGCCTAAATCTACAGGTAGGCACTTTGCAAAAAACAGCTCTGTTTTCTTTCAAAAAATGGGATGTGCCCACTTTGTGTTTTTGGACATTTCCTATCGCGGGCGCTAGGACTACCCACACAAGTGAGGTATCATTTTTATCGGGAGACTTGGGGGAACGCTGGGTGGACGGAAATTTGTGGCTCCTCTCAGATTCCAGAACTTTCTGTCACCGAAATGTGTGGAAAATGTGTTTTTTTAGGCAAAATTTGAGGTTTGCAAAGGATTCTGGGTGACAGAACCTGGTCAGAGCCCCACAAGTCTCCCCATCTTGGATTCTCCTAGGTCTCTAGTTTTAAAAAATGCACAGGTTTGGTAGGTTTCCCTAGGTGCCGGCTGAGCTGGAGGCCAAAATCTACAGGTAGGCACTTTTCAAAAAACAGCTCTGTTTTCTGTGATGTGTCCACGTTGTTTTTTGGGGCATACCCTGTCGCGTGCGCTAGGCCTACCCACACAAGTGAGGTACCATTTTTATCGGGAGACTTGGGGGAACGCTGGGTGGAAGGAAACTTGTGGCTCATTTCAGATTCCAGAACTTTCTGTCACCGAAATGTGAGGAAAATATGTTTTTTAAGCCAAATTTTGAGGTTTGCAAAGGATTCTGGGTAACAGAACCTGGTCAGAGCCCCACAAGTCACCCCAACTTGGATTCCCCTATGTGTCTAGTTTTCAAAAATGCACAGGTTTGGTAGGTTTCCCTAGGTGCCGGCTGAGCTAGAGGCCAAAATCTACAGGTAGGCACTGTTTTCAATGAAAAAATGAGATGTGTCCCCGTTGTGTTTTGGGCCATTTCCTGTTACGGGCGCTAGGCCTACCCACACAAGTGAGGTATCATTTTTATCGGGAGACTTGGGGGAACGCTGGGTGGAAGGAAATTTGTGGCTCCTCTCAGATTCCAGAACTTTCTGTCACCGAAATATGAGGAAAATGTGTTTTTTTTGCCAAAATTTGAGGTTTGCAAAGGATTCTGGGTGACAGAACCTGGTCAGAGCCCCACAAGTCACCCCATCTTGGATTCTCCTAGGTCTCTAGTTTTCAAAAATGCACAGGTTTGGTAGGTTTCCCTATGTGCCGGCTGAGCTGGAGGCCAAAATCTACAGGTAGGAACTTTGCAAAAAACAGCTCTGTTTTCTGTGGTGTGTCCAAGTTGTGTTTTGGGGCATACCCTGTCGCGGGCGCTAAGCCTACCCACACAAGTGAGGTACCATTTTTATCGGGAACCTTGGGGGATCGCTGGGTGGAAGGAAATTTGTGGCTCCTCTCAGATTCCAGAACTTTCTGTCACCGAAATGTGAGGAAAATATGTTTTTTTAGCCAAATTTTGAGGTTTGCAAAGGATTCTGGGTAACAGAACCTGGTCAGAGCCCCACAAGTCACCCCATCGTGGATTCCCCTAGGTCTCTAGTTTTCAAAAACTCACAGGTTTGGTAGGTTTCCCTAGGTGCTGGCTGAGCTAGAGGCCAAAATCTACAGGTAGGCACTTTGCAAAAACAGCTCTGTTTTCTTTCAAAAAATGGGATGTGCCCACTTTGTGTTTTTGGACATTTCCTATCGCGGGCGCTAGGACTACCCACACAAGTGAGGTATCATTTTTATCGGGAGACTTGGCGGAACGCTGGGTGGATGGAAATTTGTGGCTCATCTCAGATTCCAGTACTTTCTGTCACCGAAATATGAGGAAAATGTGTTTTTTTTTAAAAATTTTGAGGTTTGCAAAGGATTCTGGGTAACAGAACCTGGTCAGAGCCCTACAAGTCACCCGATCTTGGATTCTCCTAGGTCTCTAGTTTTCAAAAATGCACAGGTTTGGTAGGTTTCCCTATGTGCCGGCTGAGCTGGAGGCCAAAATCTACAGGTAGGAACTTTGCAAAAAACAGCTCTGTTTTCTGTGATGTGTCCACGTTGTGTTTTGGGGCATACCCTGTCGCGGGCGCTAAGCCTACCCACACAAGTGAGGTACCATTTTTATCGGGAGACTTGGGGGAACGCTGGGTGGAAGGAAACTTGTGGCTCATCTCAGATTCCAGAACTTTCTGTCACCGAAATGTGAGGAAAATGTTTTTTTTTAGCCAGATTTTGAGGTTTGCAAAGGATTCTGGGTAACAGAACCTGGTCAGAGCCCCACAACTCACCCCATCTTGGATTCTCCTAGGTCTCTAGTTTTCAAAAATGCACAGGTTTGGTAGGTTTCCCTATGTGCCGGCTGAGCTGGTGGCCAAAATCTACAGGTAGGAACTTTGCAAAAAACAGCTCTGTTTTCTGTGATGTGTCCACATTGTATTTTGGGGCATACCCTGTCGCGGGCGCTAAGCCTACCCACACAAGTGAGGTACCATTTTTATCGGGAACCTTGGGGGATCGCTGGGTGGAAGGAAATTTGTGGCTCCTCTCAGATTCCAGAACTTTCTGTCACCGAAATGTGAGGAAAATATGTTTTTTTAGCCAAATTTTGAGGTTTGCAAAGGATTCTGGGTAACAGAACCTGGTCAGAGCCCCACAAGTCACCCCATCTTGGATTCCCCTAGGTGTCTAGTTTTCAAAAACTCACAGGTTTGGTAGGTTTCCCTAGGTGCTGGATGAGCTAGAGGCCTAAATCTACAGGTAGGCACTTTGCAAAAAACAGCTCTGTTTTCTTTCAAAAAATGGGATGTGCCCACTTTGTGTTTTTGGACATTTCCTATCGCGGGCGCTAGGACTACCCACACAAGTGAGGTATCATTTTTATCGGGAGACTTGGGGGAACGCTGGGTGGACGGAAATTTGTGGCTCCTCTCAGATTCCAGAACTTTCTGTCACCGAAATGTGTGGAAAATGTGTTTTTTTAGGCAAAATTTGAGGTTTGCAAAGGATTCTGGGTGACAGAACCTGGTCAGAGCCCCACAAGTCTCCCCATCTTGGATTCTCCTAGGTCTCTAGTTTTAAAAAATGCACAGGTTTGGTAGGTTTCCCTAGGTGCCGGCTGAGCTGGAGGCCAAAATCTACAGGTAGGCACTTTTCAAAAAACAGCTCTGTTTTCTGTGATGTGTCCACGTTGTGTTTTGGGGCATACCCTGTCGCGTGCGCTAGGCCTACCCACACAAGTGAGGTACCATTTTTATCGGGAGACTTTGGGGGAACGCTGGGTGGAAGGAAATTTGTGGCTCCTCTCAGATTCCAGAACTTTCTGTCACCGAAATGTGAGGAAAATATGTTTTTTAAGCCAAATTTTGAGGTTTGCAAAGGATTCTGGGTAACAGAACCTGGTCAGAGCCCCACAAGTCACCCCAACTTGGATTCCCCTATGTGTCTAGTTTTCAAAAATGCACAGGTTTGGTAGGTTTCCCTAGGTGCCGGCTGAGCTAGAGGCCAAAATCTACAGGTAGGCACTGTTTTCAATGAAAAAATGAGATGTGTCCCCGTTGTGTTTTGGGCCATTTCCTGTTACGGGCGCTAGGCCTACCCACACAAGTGAGGTATCATTTTTATCGGGAGACTTGGGGGAACGCTGGGTGGAAGGAAATTTGTGGCTCCTCTCAGATTCCAGAACTTTCTGTCACCGAAATATGAGGAAAATGTGTTTTTTTTGCCAAAATTTGAGGTTTGCAAAGGATTCTGGGTGACAGAACCTGGTCAGAGCCCCACAAGTCACCCCATCTTGGATTCTCCTAGGTCTCTAGTTTTCAAAAATGCACAGGTTTGGTAGGTTTCCCTATGTGCCGGCTGAGCTGGAGGCCAAAATCTACAGGTAGGAACTTTGCAAAAAACAGCTCTGTTTTCTGTGGTGTGTCCACGTTGTGTTTTGGGGCATACCCTGTCGCGGGCGCTAAGCCTACCCACACAAGTGAGGTACCATTTTTATCGGGAACCTTGGGGGATCGCTGGGTGGAAGGAAATTTGTGGCTCCTCTCAGATTCCAGAACTTTCTGTCACCGAAATGTGAGGAAAATATGTTTTTTTAGCCAAATTTTGAGGTTTGCAAAGGATTCTGGGTAACAGAACCTGGTCAGAGCCCCACAAGTCACCCCTTCGTGGATTCCCCTAGGTCTCTAGTTTTCAAAAACTCACAGGTTTGGTAGGTTTCCCTAGGTGCTGGCTGAGCTAGAGGCCAAAATCTACAGGTAGGCACTTTGCAAAAAACAGCTCTGTTTTCTTTCAAAAAATGGGATGTGCCCACTTTGTGTTTTTGGACATTTCCTATCGCGGGCGCTAGGACTACCCACACAAGTGAGGTATCATTTTTATCGGGAGACTTGGCGGAACGCCTGGTGGATGGAAATTTGTGGCTCATCTCAGATTCCAGTACTTTCTGTCACCGAAATATGAGGAAAATGTGTTTTTTTTGCCAAATTTTGAGGTTTGCAAAGGATTCTGGGTAACAGAACCTGGTCAGAGCCCTACAAGTCACCCGATCTTGGATTCTCCTAGGTCTCTAGTTTTCAAAAATGCACAGGTTTGGTAGGTTTCCCTATGTGCCGGCTGAGCTGGAGGCCAAAATCTACAGGTAGGAACTTTGCAAAAAACAGCTCTGTTTTCTGTGATGTGTCCACGTTGTGTTTTGGGGCATACCCTGTCGCGGGCGCTAAGCCTACCCACACAAGTGAGGTACCATTTTTATCGGGAGACTTGGGGGAACGCTGGGTGGAAGGAAACTTGTGGTTCATCTCAGATTCCAGAACTTTCTGTCACCGAAATGTGAGGAAAATGTGTTTTTTTAGCCAGATTTTGAGGTTTGCAAAGGATTCTGGGTAACAGAACCTGGTCAGAGCCCCACAAGTCACCCCATCTTGGATTCGCCTAGGACTCTAGTTTTCAAAAATGCACAGGTTTGGTAGGTTTCCCTATGTGCCGGCTGAGCTGGAGGCCAAAATCTACAGGTAGGAACTTTGCAAAAAACAGCTCTGTTTTCTGTGATGTGTCCACATTGTGTTTTGGGGCATACCCTGTCGCGGGCGCTAAGCCTACCCACACAAGTGAGGTACCATTTTTATCGGGAACCTTGGGGGATCGCTGGGTGGAAGGAAATTTGTGGCTCCTCTCAGATTCCAGAACTTTCTGTCACCGAAATGTGAGGAAAATATGTTTTTTTAGCCAAATTTTGAGGTTTGCAAAGGATTCTGGGTAACAGAACCTGGTCAGAGCCCCACAAGTCACCCCATCTTGGATTCCCCTAGGTGTCTAGTTTTCAAAAACTCACAGGTTTGGTAGGTTTCCCTAGGTGCTGGATGAGCTAGAGGCCTAAATCTACAGGTAGGCACTTTGCAAAAAACAGCTCTGTTTTCTTTCAAAAAATGGGATGTGCCCACTTTGTGTTTTTGGACATTTCCTATCGCGGGCGCTAGGACTACCCACACAAGTGAGGTATCATTTTTATCGGGAGACTTGGGGGAACGCTGGGTGGATGGAAATTTGTGGCTCCTCTCAGATTCCAGAACTTTCTGTCACCGAAATGTGTGGAAAATGTGTTTTTTTAGGCAAAATTTGAGGTTTGCAAAGGATTCTGGGTGACAGAACCTGGTCAGAGCCCCACAAGTCACCCCATCTTGGATTCTCCTAGGTCTCTAGTTTTAAAAAATGCACAGGTTTGGTAGGTTTCCCTAGGTGCCGGCTGAGCTGGAGGCCAAAATCTACAGGTAGGCACTTTTCAAAAAACAGCTCTGTTTTCTGTGATGTGTCCACGTTGTGTTTTGGGGCATACCCTGTCGCGTGCGCTAGGCCTACCCACACAAGTGAGGTACCATTTTTATCGGGAGACTTGGGGGAACGCTGGGTGGAAGGAAACTTGTGGCTCATTTCAGATTCCAGAACTTTCTGTCACCGAAATGTGAGGAAAATATGTTTTTTAAGCCAAATTTTGAGGTTTGCAAAGGATTCTGGGTAACAGAACCTGGTCAGAGCCCCACAAGTCACCCCAACTTGGATTCCCCTATGTGTCTAGTTTTCAAAAATGCACAGGTTTGGTAGGTTTCCCTAGGTGCCGGCTGAGCTAGAGGCCAAAATCTACAGGTAGGCACTGTTTTCAATGAAAAAATGAGATGTGTCCCCGTTGTGTTTTGGGCCATTTCCTGTTACGGGCGCTAGGCCTACCCACACAAGTGAGGTATCATTTTTATCGGGAGACTTGGGGGAACGCTGGGTGGAAGGAAATTTGTGGCTCCTCTCAGATTCCAGAACTTCCTGTCACCGAAATATGAGGAAAATGTGTTTTTTTTGCCAAAATTTGAGGTTTGCAAAGGATTCTGGGTGACAGAACCTGGTCAGAGCCCCACAAGTGACCCCATCTTGGATTCTCCTAGGTCTCTAGTTTTAAAAAATGCACAGGTTTGGTAGGTTTCCCTATGTGCCGGCTGAGCTGGAGGCCAAAATCTACAGGTAGGAACTTTGCAAAAAACAGCTCTGTTTTCTGTGATGTGTCCACGTTGTGTTTTGGGGCATACCCTGTCGCGGGCGCTAAGCCTACCCACACAAGTGAGGTACCATTTTTATCGGGAACCTTGGGGGATCGCTGGGTGGAAGGAAATTTGTGGCTCCTCTCAGATTCCAGAACTTTCTGTCACCGAAATGTGAGGAAAATATGTTTTTTTAGCCACATTTTGAGGTTTGCAAAGGATTCTGGGTAACAGAACCTGGTCAGAGCCCCACAAGTCACCCCATCGTGGATTCCCCTAGGTCTCTAGTTTTCAAAAACTCACAGGTTTGGTAGGTTTCCCTAGGTGCTGGCTGAGCTAGAGGCCAAAATCTACAGGTAGGCACTTTGCAAAAAACAGCTCTGTTTTCTTTCAAAAAATGGGATGTGCCCACTTTGTGTTTTTGGACATTTCCTATCGCGGGCGCTAGGACTACCCACACAAGTGAGGTATCATTTTTATCGGGAGACTTGGCGGAACGCTGGGTGGATGGAAATTTGTGGCTCATCTCAGATTCCAGTACTTTCTGTCACCGAAATATGAGGAAAATGTGTTTTTTTTGCCAAATTTTGAGGTTTCCAAGGATTCTGGGTAACAGAACCTGGTCAGAGCCCTACAAGTCACCCGATCTTGGATTCCCCTACGTCTCTAGTTTAAAAAAATGCTCAGGTTTGGTAGGTTTCCCTAGGTGCCGGCTGAGCTGGAGGCCAAAATCTACAGGTAGGCACTTTTAAAAAAACAGCTCTGTTTTCTGTGATGTGTCCACGTTGTGTTTTGGGGCATACCCTGTCGCGTGCGCTAGGCCTACCCACACAAGTGAGGTACCATTTTTATCGGGAGACTTGGGGGAACGCTGGGTGGAAGGAAACTTGTGGCTCATCTCAGATTCCAGAACTTTCTGTCACCGAAATGTGAGGAAAATGTGTTTTTTTAGCCAGATTTTGAGGTTTGCAAAGGATTCTGGGTAACAGAACCTGGTCAGAGCCCCACAAGTCACCCCATCTTGGATTCTCCTACGTCTCTAGTTTTCAAAAATGCACAGGTTTGGTAGGTTTCCCTATGTGCCGGCTGAGCTGGAGGCCAAAATCTACAGGTAGGAACTTTGCAAAAAACAGCTCTGTTTTCTGTGATGTGTCCACATTGTGTTTTGGGGCATACCCTGTCGCGGGCGCTAAGCCTACCCACACAAGTGAGGTACCATTTTTATCGGGAACCTTGGGGGATCGCTGGGTGGAAGGAAATTTGTGGCTCCTCTCAGATTCCAGAACTTTCTGTCACCGAAATGTGAGGAAAATATGTTTTTTTAGCCAAATTTTGAGGTTTGCAAAGGATTCTGGGTAACAGAACCTGGTCAGAGCCCCACAAGTCACCCCATCTTGGATTCCCCTAGGTGTCTAGTTTTCAAAAACTCACAGGTTTGGTAGGTTTCCCTAGGTGCTGGATGAGCTAGATGCCAAAATCTACAGGTAGGCACTTTGCAAAAAACAGCTCTGTTTTCTTTCAAAAAATGGGATGTGCCCACTTTGTGTTTTTGGACATTTCCTATCGCGGGCGCTAGGACTACCCACACAAGTGAGGTATCATTTTTATCAGGAGACTTGGGGGAACGCTGGGTGGACAGAAATTTGTGGCTCCTCTCAGATTCCAGAACTTTCTGTCACCGAAATGTGTGGAAAATGTGTTTTTTTAGCCAAAATTTGAGGTTTGCAAAGGATTCTGGGTGACAGAACCTGGTCAGAGCCCCACAAGTCACCCCATCTTGGATTCTCCTAGGTCTCTAGTTTTAAAAAATGCACAGGTTTGGTAGGTTTCCCTAGGTGCCGGCTGAGCTACAGGCCAAAATCTACAGGTAGGCACTTTGCAAAAAACAGCTCTGTTTTCTGTGATGTGTCCACGTTGTGTTTTGGGGCATATCCTGTCGCGGGCGCTAGGCCTACCCACACAAGTGAGGTACCATTTTTATCGGGAGACTTGGGGGAACGCTGGGTGGAAGGAAATTTGTGGCTCCTCTCAGATTCCAGAACTTTCTGTCACCAAAATGTGAGGAAAATATGATTTTTTAGCCAAATTTTGAGGTTTGCAAAGGATTCTGGGTAACAGAACCTGGTCAGAGCCCCACAAGTCACCCCATCTTGGATTCCCCTATGTGTCTAGTTTTCAAAAATGCACAGGTTTGGTAGGTTTCCCTAGGTGCCGGCTGAGCTAGAGGCCAAAATCTACAGGTAGGCACTGTTTTCAATGAAAAAATGTGATGTGTCCCCGTTGTGTTTTGGGCCATTTCCTGTTACGGGCGCTAGGCCTACCCACACAAGTGAGGTATCATTTTTATCGGGAGACTTGGGGGAACGCTGGGTAGAAGGAAATTTGTGGCTCCTCTCAGATTCCAGAACTTTCTGTCACCGAAATATGAGGAAAATGTGTTTTTTTTGCCAAAATGTGAGGTTAGCAAAGGATTCTGGGTGACAGAACCTGGTCAGAGCCCCACAAGTCACCCCATCTTGGATTCTCCTCGTTCTCTAGTTTTCAAAAATGCACAGGTTTGGTAGGTTTCCCTATGTGCCGGCTGAGCTGGAGGCCAAAATCTACAGGTAGGAACTTTGCAAAAAACAGCTCTGTTTTCTGTGATGTGTCCACGTTGTGTTTTGGGGCATACCCTGTCGCGGGCGCTAAGCCTACCCACACAAGTGAGGTACCATTTTTATCGGGAACCTTGGGGGATCACTGGGTGGATGGAAATTTGTGGCTCCTCTCAGATTCCAGAACTTTCTGTCACCAAAATGTGAGGAAAATATGTTTTTTTAGCCAAATTTTTGCGGTTTGCAAAGGATTCTGGGTAACAGAACCTGGTCAGAGCCCTACAAGTCACCCGATCTTGGATTCCCCTAAATCTCTAGTTTTAAAAAATGCACAGGTTTGGTAGGTTTCCCTAGGTGCCGGCTGAGCTGGAGGCCAAAATCTACAGGTAGGCACTTTTCAAAAAACAGCTCTGTTTTCTGTGATGTGTCCACGTTGTTTTTTGGGGCATACCCTGTCGCGTGCGCTAGGCCTACCCACACAAGTGAGGTACCATTTTTATCGGGAGACTTGGGGGAACGCTGGGTGGAAGGAAACTTGTGGCTCATTTCAGATTCCAGAACTTTCTGTCACCGAAATGTGAGGAAAATATGTTTTTTAAGCCAAATTTTGAGGTTTGCAAAGGATTCTGGGTAACAGAACCTGGTCAGAGCCCCACAAGTCACCCCAACTTGGATTCCCCTATGTGTCTAGTTTTCAAAAATGCACAGGTTTGGTAGGTTTCCCTAGGTGCCGGCTGAGCTAGAGGCCAAAATCTACAGGTAGGCACTGTTTTCAATGAAAAAATGAGATGTGTCCCCGTTGTGTTTTGGGCCATTTCCTGTTACGGGCGCTAGGCCTACCCACACAAGTGAGGTATCATTTTTATCGGGAGACTTGGGGGAACGCTGTGTGGAAGGAAATATGTGGCTCCTCTCAGATTCCAGAACTTTCTATCACCGAAATATGAGGAAAATGTGTTTTTTTTGCCAAAATTTGAGGTTTGCAAAGGATTCTGGGTGACAGAACCTGGTCAGAGCCCCACAAGTAACCCCATCTTGGATTCTCCTAGGTCTCTAGTTTTCAAAAATGCACAGGTTTGGTAGGTTTCCCTATGTGCCGGCTGAGCTGGAGGCCAAAATCTACAGGTAGGAACTTTGCAAAAAACAGCTCTGTTTTCTGTGATGTGTCCACGTTGTGTTTTGGGGCATACCCTGTCGCGGGCGCTAAGCCTACCCACACAAGTGAGGTACCATTTTTATCGGGAACCTTGGGGGATCGCTGGGTGGAAGGAAATTTGTGGCTCCTCTCAGATTCCAGAACTTTCTGTCACCGAAATGTGAGGAAAATATGTTTTTTTAGCCAAATTTTGAGGTTTGCAAAGGATTCTGGGTAACAGAACCTGGTCAGAGCCCCACAAGTCACCCCATCGTGGATTCCCCTAGGTCTCTAGTTTTCAAAAACTCACAGGTTTGGTAGGTTTCCCTAGGTGCTGGCTGAGCTAGAGGCCAAAATCTACAGGTAGGCACTTTGCAAAAAACAGCTCTGTTTTCTTTAAAAAAATGGGATGTGCCCACTTTGTGTTTTTGGACATTTCCTATTGCGGGCGCTAGGACTACCCACACAAGTGAGGTATCATTTTTATCGGGAGACTTGGCGGAACGCTGGGTGGATGGAAATTTGTGGCTCATCTCAGATTCCAGTACTTTCTGTCACCGAAATATGAGGAAAATGTGTTTTTTTTGCCAAATTTTGAGGTTTGCAAAGGATTCTGGGTAACAGAACCTGGTCAGAGCCCTACAAGTCACCCGATCTTGGATTCCCCTACGTCTCTAGTTTTAAAAAATGCACAGGTTTGGTAGGTTTCCCTAGGTGCCGGCTGAGCTGGAGGCCAAAATCTACAGGTAGGCACTTTTCAAAAAACAGCTCTGTTTTCTGTGATGTGTCCACGTTGTGTTTTGGGGCATACCCTGTCGCGTGCGCTAGGCCTACCCACATAAGTGAGGTACCATTTTTATCGGGAGACTTGGGGGAACGCTGGGTGGAAGGAAACTTGTGGCTCATCTCAGATTCCAGAACTTTCTGTCACCGAAATGTGAGGAAAATGTGTTTTTTTAGCCAGATTTTGAGGTTTGCAAAGGATTCTGGGTAACAGAACCTGGTCAGAGCCCCACAAGTCACCCCATCTTGGATTCTCCTAGGTCTCTAGTTTTCAAAAATGCACAGGTTTGGTAGGTTTCCATATGTGCCGGCAGAGCTGGAGGCCAAAATCTACAGGTAGGAACTTTGCAAAAAACAGCTCTGTTTTCTGTGATGTGTCCACATTGTGTTTTGGGGCATACCCTGTCGCGGGCGCTAAACCTACCAACACAAGTGAGGTACCATTTTTATCGGGAACCTTGGGGGATCGCTGGGTGGAAGGAAATTTGTGGCTCCTCTCAGATTCCAGAACTTTCTGTCACCGAAATGTGAGGAAAATATGTTTTTTTAGCCAAATTTTGAGGTTTGCAAAGGATTCTGGGTAACAGAACCTGGTCAGAGCCCCACAAGTCACCCCATCTTGGATTCCCCTAGGTGTCTAGTTTTCAAAAACTCACAGGTTTGGTAGGTTTCCCTAGGTGCTGGATGAGCTAGAGGCCAAAATCTACAGGTAGGCACTTTGCAAAAAACAGCTCTGTTTTCTTTCAAAAAATGGGATGTGCCCACTTTGTGTTTTTGGACATTTCCTATCGCGGGCGCTAGGACTACCCACACAAGTGAGGTATCATTTTTATCGGGAGACTTGGGGGAACGCTGGGTGGACGGAAATTTGTGGCTCCTCTCAGATTCCAGAACTTTCTGTCACCGAAATGTGTGGAAAATGTGTTTTTTTATCCAAAATTTGAGGTTTGCAAAGGATTCTGGGTGACAGAACCTGGTCAGAGCCCCACAAGTCACCCCATCTTGGATTCCCTTAAGTCTCTAGTTTTAAAAAATGCACAGGTTTGGTAGGTTTCCCTAGGTGCCGGCTGAGCTGGAGGCCAAAATCTACAGGTAGGCACTTTTCAAAAAACAGCTCTGTTTTCTGTGATGTGTCCACGTTGTGTTTTGGAGCATACCCTGTCGCGTGCGCTAGGCCTACCCACACAAGTGAGGTACCATTTTTATCGGGAGATTTGGGGGAACGCTGGGTGGAAGGAAACTTGTGGCACATCTCAGATTCCAGAACTTTCTGTCACGGAAATGTGAGGAAAATATGTTTTTTTAGCCAAATTTTGAGGTTTGCAAAGGATTCTGGGTAACAGAACCTGGTCAGAGCCCCACAAGTCACCCCAACTTGGATTCCCCTATGTGTCTAGTTTTCAAAAATGCACAGGTTTGGTAGGTTTCCCTAGGTGCCGGCTGAGCTAGAGGCCAAAATCTACAGGTAGGCACTTTTCAAAAAACAGCTCTGTTTTCTGTGATGTGTCCACATTGTGTTTTGGGGCATACCCTGTCGCGGGCGCTAAGCCTACCCACACAAGTGAGGTACCATTTTTATCGGGAACCTTGGGGGATCGCTGGGTGGAAGGAAATTTGTGGCTCCTCTCAGATTCCAGAACTTTCTGTCACCGAAATGTGAGGAAAATATGTTTTTTTAGCCAAATTTTGAGGTTTGCAAAGGATTCTGGGTAACAGAACCTGGTCAGAGCCCCACAAGTCACCCCATCTTGGATTCCCCTAGGTGTCTAGTTTTCAAAAACTCACAGGTTTGGTAGGTTTCCCTAGGTGCTGGATGAGCTAGAGGCCAAAATCTACAGGTAGGCACTTTGCAAAAAACAGCTCTGTTTTCTTTCAAAAAATGGGATGTGCCCACTTTGTGTTTTTGGACATTTCCTATCGCGGGCGCTAGGACTACCCACACAAGTGAGGTATCATTTTTATCGGGAGACTTGGGGGAACGCTGGGTGGACGGAAATTTGTGGCTCCTCTCAGATTCCAGAACTTTCTGTCACCGAAATGTGTGGAAAATGTGTTTTTTTAGCCAAAATTTGAGGTTTGCAAAGGATTCTGGGTGACA
This sequence comes from Pleurodeles waltl, assembly GCF_031143425.1. Lineage (NCBI taxonomy): Eukaryota > Metazoa > Chordata > Amphibia > Caudata > Salamandridae > Pleurodeles > Pleurodeles waltl. Next base: position 1,360,143,753 of record NC_090445.1, on the reverse strand, counting down.
GAACCTGGTCAGAGCCCCACAAGTCACCCCATCTTGGATTCTCCTAGGTCTCTAGTTTTAAAAAATGCACAGGTTTGGTAGGTTTCCCTAGGTGCCGGCTGAGCTACAGGCCAAAATCTACAGGTAGGCACTTTGCAAAAAACAGCTCTGTTTTCTGTGATGTGTCCACGTTGTGTTTTGGGGCATATCCTGTCGCGGGCGCTAGGCCTACCCACACAAGTGAGGTACCATTTTTATCGGGAGACTTGGGGGAACGCTGGGTGGAAGGAAATTTGTGGCTCCTCTCAGATTCCAGAACTTTCTGTCACCAAAATGTGAGGAAAATATGATTTTTTAGCCAAATTTTGAGGTTTGCAAAGGATTCTGGGTAACAGAACCTGGTCAGAGCCCCACAAGTCACCGCATCTTGGATTCCCCTATGTGTCTAGTTTTCAAAAATGCACAGGTTTGGTAGGTTTCCTTAGGTGCCGGCTGAGCTAGAGGCCAAAATCTACAGGTAGGCACTGTTTTCAATGAAAAAATGTGATGTGTCCCCGTTGTGTTTTGGGCCATTTCCTGTTACGGGCGCTATGCCTACCCACACAAGTGAGGTATCATTTTTATCGGGAGACTTGGGGGAACGCTGGGTGGAAGGAAATTTGTGGCTCCTCTCAGATTCCAGAACTATCTGTCACCGAAATATGAGGAAAATGTGTTTTTTTGGCCAAAATTTGAGGTTTGCAAAGGATTCTGGGTGACAGAACCTGGTCAGAGCCCCACAAGTCACCCCATCTTGGATTCTCCTAGGTCTCTAGTTTTCAAAAATGCACAGGTTTGGTAGGTTTCCCTATGTGCCGGCTGAGCTGGAGGTCAAAATCTACAGGTAGGAACTTTGCAAAAAACAGCTCTGTTTTCTGTGATGTGTCCACGTTGTGTTTTGGGGCATACCCTGTCGCGGGCGCTAAGCCTACCCACACAAGTGAGGTACCATTTTTATCGGGAACCTTGGGGGATCGCTGGGTGGAAGGAAATTTGTGGCTCCTCTCAGATTCCAGAACTTTCTGTCACCGAAATGTGAGGAAAATATGTTTTTTTAGCCAAATTTTGAGGTTTGCAAAGGATTCTGGGTAACAGAACCTGGTCAGAGCCCCACAAGTCCCCCCATCTTGGATTCCCCTAGGTGTCTAGTTTTCAAAAATGCACAGGTTTGGTAGGTTTCCCTAGGTGCTGGCTGAGCTAGAGGCCAAAATCTACAGGTAGGCACTTTGCAAAAAACAGCTCTGTTTTCTTTCAAAAAATGGGATGTGCCCACTTTGTGTTTTTGGACATTTCCTATCGCGGGCGCTAGGACTACCCACACAAGTGAGGTATCATTTTTATCGGGAGACTTGGGGGAACACTGGGTGGACGGAAATTTGTGGCTCCTCTCAGATTCCAGAACTTTCTGTCACCGAAATGTGAGGAAAATATGTTTTTTAAGCCAAATTTTGAGGTTTGCAAAGGATTCTGGGTAACAGAACCTGGTCAGAGCCCCACAAGTCACCCCAACTTGGATTCCCCTATGTGTCTAGTTTTCAAAAATGCACAGGTTTGGTAGGTTTCCCTAGGTGCCGGCTGAGCTAGAGGCCAAAATCTACAGGTAGGCACTGTTTTCAATGAAAAAATGAGATGTGTCCCCGTTGTGTTTTGGGCCATTTCCTGTTACGGGCGCTAGGCCTACCCACACAAGTGAGGTATCATTTTTATCGGGAGACTTGGGGGAACGCTGTGTGGAAGGAAATATGTGGCTCCTCTCAGATTCCAGAACTTTCTATCACCGAAATATGAGGAAAATGTGTTTTTTTTGCCAAAATTTGAGGTTTGCAAAGGATTCTGGGTGACAGAACCTGGTCAGAGCCCCACAAGTAACCCCATCTTGGATTCTCCTAGGTCTCTAGTTTTCAAAAATGCACAGGTTTGGTAGGTTTCCCTATGTGCCGGCTGAGCTGGAGGCCAAAATCTACAGGTAGGAACTTTGCAAAAAACAGCTCTGTTTTCTGTGATGTGTCCACGTTGTGTTTTGGGGCATACCCTGTCGCGGGCGCTAAGCCTACCCACACAAGTGAGGTACCATTTTTATCGGGAACCTTGGGGGATCGCTGGGTGGAAGGAAATTTGTGGCTCCTCTCAGATTCCAGAACTTTCTGTCACCGAAATGTGAGGAAAATATGTTTTTTTAGCCAAATTTTGAGGTTTGCAAAGGATTCTGGGTAACAGAACCTGGTCAGAGCCCCACAAGTCACCCCATCGTGGATTCCCCTAGGTCTCTAGTTTTCAAAAACTCACAGGTTTGGTAGGTTTCCCTAGGTGCTGGCTGAGCTAGAGGCCAAAATCTACAGGTAGGCACTTTGCAAAAAACAGCTCTGTTTTCTTTAAAAAAATGGGATGTGCCCACTTTGTGTTTTTGGACATTTCCTATTGCGGGCGCTAGGACTACCCACACAAGTGAGGTATCATTTTTATCGGGAGACTTGGCGGAACGCTGGGTGGATGGAAATTTGTGGCTCATCTCAGATTCCAGTACTTTCTGTCACCGAAATATGAGGAAAATGTGTTTTTTTTGCCAAATTTTGAGGTTTGCAAAGGATTCTGGGTAACAGAACCTGGTCAGAGCCCTACAAGTCACCCGATCTTGGATTCCCCTACGTCTCTAGTTTTAAAAAATGCACAGGTTTGGTAGGTTTCCCTAGGTGCCGGCTGAGCTGGAGGCCAAAATCTACAGGTAGGCACTTTTCAAAAAACAGCTCTGTTTTCTGTGATGTGTCCACGTTGTGTTTTGGGGCATACCCTGTCGCGTGCGCTAGGCCTACCCACATAAGTGAGGTACCATTTTTATCGGGAGACTTGGGGGAACGCTGGGTGGAAGGAAACTTGTGGCTCATCTCAGATTCCAGAACTTTCTGTCACCGAAATGTGAGGAAAATGTGTTTTTTTAGCCAGATTTTGAGGTTTGCAAAGGATTCTGGGTAACAGAACCTGGTCAGAGCCCCACAAGTCACCCCATCTTGGATTCTCCTAGGTCTCTAGTTTTCAAAAATGCACAGGTTTGGTAGGTTTCCATATGTGCCGGCAGAGCTGGAGGCCAAAATCTACAGGTAGGAACTTTGCAAAAAACAGCTCTGTTTTCTGTGATGTGTCCACATTGTGTTTTGGGGCATACCCTGTCGCGGGCGCTAAACCTACCAACACAAGTGAGGTACCATTTTTATCGGGAACCTTGGGGGATCGCTGGGTGGAAGGAAATTTGTGGCTCCTCTCAGATTCCAGAACTTTCTGTCACCGAAATGTGAGGAAAATATGTTTTTTTAGCCAAATTTTGAGGTTTGCAAAGGATTCTGGGTAACAGAACCTGGTCAGAGCCCCACAAGTCACCCCATCTTGGATTCCCCTAGGTGTCTAGTTTTCAAAAACTCACAGGTTTGGTAGGTTTCCCTAGGTGCTGGATGAGCTAGAGGCCAAAATCTACAGGTAGGCACTTTGCAAAAAACAGCTCTGTTTTCTTTCAAAAAATGGGATGTGCCCACTTTGTGTTTTTGGACATTTCCTATCGCGGGCGCTAGGACTACCCACACAAGTGAGGTATCATTTTTATCGGGAGACTTGGGGGAACGCTGGGTGGACGGAAATTTATGGCTCCTCTCAGATTCCAGAACTTTCTGTCACCGAAATGTGTGGAAAATGTGTTTTTTTATCCAAAATTTGAGGTTTGCAAAGGATTCTGGGTGACAGAACCTGGTCAGAGCCCCACAAGTCACCCCATCTTGGATTCCCTTAAGTCTCTAGTTTTAAAAAATGCACAGGTTTGGTAGGTTTCCCTAGGTGCCGGCTGAGCTGGAGGCCAAAATCTACAGGTAGGCACTTTTCAAAAAACAGCTCTGTTTTCTGTGATGTGTCCACGTTGTGTTTTGGAGCATACCCTGTCGCGTGCGCTAGGCCTACCCACACAAGTGAGGTACCATTTTTATCGGGAGATTTGGGGGAACGCTGGGTGGAAGGAAACTTGTGGCACATCTCAGATTCCAGAACTTTCTGTCACGGAAATGTGAGGAAAATATGTTTTTTTAGCCAAATTTTGAGGTTTGCAAAGGATTCTGGGTAACAGAACCTGGTCAGAGCCCCACAAGTCACCCCAACTTGGATTCCCCTATGTGTCTAGTTTTCAAAAATGCACAGGTTTGGTAGGTTTCCCTAGGTGCCGGCTGAGCTAGAGGCCAAAATCTACAGGTAGGCACTTTTCAAAAAACAGCTCTGTTTTCTGTGATGTGTCCACATTGTGTTTTGGGGCATACCCTGTCGCGGGCGCTAAGCCTACCCACACAAGTGAGGTACCATTTTTATCGGGAACCTTGGGGGATCGCTGGGTGGAAGGAAATTTGTGGCTCCTCTCAGATTCCAGAACTTTCTGTCACCGAAATGTGAGGAAAATATGTTTTTTTAGCCAAATTTTGAGGTTTGCAAAGGATTCTGGGTAACAGAACCTGGTCAGAGCCCCACAAGTCACCCCATCTTGGATTCCCCTAGGTGTCTAGTTTTCAAAAACTCACAGGTTTGGTAGGTTTCCCTAGGTGCTGGATGAGCTAGAGGCCAAAATCTACAGGTAGGCACTTTGCAAAAAACAGCTCTGTTTTCTTTCAAAAAATGGGATGTGCCCACTTTGTGTTTTTGGACATTTCCTATCGCGGGCGCTAGGACTACCCACACAAGTGAGGTATCATTTTTATCGGGAGACTTGGGGGAACGCTGGGTGGACGGAAATTTGTGGCTCCTCTCAGATTCCAGAACTTTCTGTCACCGAAATGTGTGGAAAATGTGTTTTTTTAGCCAAAATTTGAGGTTTGCAAAGGATTCTGGGTGACAGAACCTGGTCAGAGCCCCACAAGTCACCCCATCTTGGATTCTCCTAGGTCTCTAGTTTTAAAAAATGCACAGGTTTGGTAGGTTTCCCTAGGTGCCGGCTGAGCTACAGGCCAAAATCTACAGGTAGGCACTTTGCAAAAAACAGCTCTGTTTTCTGTGATGTGTCCACGTTGTGTTTTGGGGCATATCCTGTCGCGGGCGCTAGGCCTACCCACACAAGTGAGGTACCATTTTTATCGGGAGACTTGGGGGAACGCTGGGTGGAAGGAAATTTGTGGCTCCTCTCAGATTCCAGAACTTTCTGTCACCAAAATGTGAGGAAAATATGATTTTTTAGCCAAATTTTGAGGTTTGCAAAGGATTCTGGGTAACAGAACCTGGTCAGAGCCCCACAAGTCACCGCATCTTGGATTCCCCTATGTGTCTAGTTTTCAAAAATGCACAGGTTTGGTAGGTTTCCTTAGGTGCCGGCTGAGCTAGAGGCCAAAATCTACAGGTAGGCACTGTTTTCAATGAAAAAATGTGATGTGTCCCCGTTGTGTTTTGGGCCATTTCCTGTTACGGGCGCTATGCCTACCCACACAAGTGAGGTATCATTTTTATCGGGAGACTTGGGGGAACGCTGGGTGGAAGGAAATTTGTGGCTCCTCTCAGATTCCAGAACTATCTGTCACCGAAATATGAGGAAAATGTGTTTTTTTGGCCAAAATTTGAGGTTTGCAAAGGATTCTGGGTGACAGAACCTGGTCAGAGCCCCACAAGTCACCCCATCTTGGATTCTCCTAGGTCTCTAGTTTTCAAAAATGCACAGGTTTGGTAGGTTTCCCTATGTGCCGGCTGAGCTGGAGGTCAAAATCTACAGGTAGGAACTTTGCAAAAAACAGCTCTGTTTTCTGTGATGTGTCCACGTTGTGTTTTGGGGCATACCCTGTCGCGGGCGCTAAGCCTACCCACACAAGTGAGGTACCATTTTTATCGGGAACCTTGGGGGATCGCTGGGTGGAAGGAAATTTGTGGCTCCTCTCAGATTCCAGAACTTTCTGTCACCGAAATGTGAGGAAAATATGTTTTTTTAGCCAAATTTTGAGGTTTGCAAAGGATTCTGGGTAACAGAACCTGGTCAGAGCCCCACAAGTCCCCCCATCTTGGATTCCCCTAGGTGTCTAGTTTTCAAAAATGCACAGGTTTGGTAGGTTTCCCTAGGTGCTGGCTGAGCTAGAGGCCAAAATCTACAGGTAGGCACTTTGCAAAAAACAGCTCTGTTTTCTTTCAAAAAATGGGATGTGCCCACTTTGTGTTTTTGGACATTTCCTATCGCGGGCGCTAGGACTACCCACACAAGTGAGGTATCATTTTTATCGGGAGACTTGGGGGAACACTGGGTGGACGGAAATTTGTGGCTCCTCTCAGATTCCAGAACTTTCTGTCACCGAAATGTGTGGAAAATGTGTTTTTTTAGCCACAATTTGAGGTTTGCAAAGGATTCTGGGTGACAGAACCTTGTCAGAGCCCCACAAGTCACCCCATCTTGGATTCTCCTTGGTCTCTAGTTTTAAAAAATGCACAGGTTTGGTAGGTTTCCCTAGGTGCCGGCTGAGCTACAGGCCAAAATCTACAGGTAGGCACTTTGCAAAAAACAGCTCTGTTTTCTGTGATGTGTCCACGTTGTGTTTTGGGGCATATCCTGTCGCGGGCGCTAGGCCTACCCACACAAGTGAGGTACCATTTTTATCGGGAGACTTGGGGGAACGCTGGGTGGAAGGAAATTTGTGGCTCCTCTCAGATTCCAGAACTTTCTGTCACCAAAATGTGAGGAAAATATGTTTTTTTAGCCAAATTTTGAGGTTTGCAAAGGATTCTGGGTAACAGAACCTGGTCAGAGCCCTACAAGTCACCCGATCTTGGATTCCCCTAAGTCTCTAGTTTTAAAAAATGCACTGGTTTGGTAGGTTTCCCTAGGTGCCGGCTGAGCTGGAGGCCAAAATCTACAGGTAGGCACTTTTCAAAAAACAGCTCTGTTTTCTGTGATGTGTCCACGTTGTGTTTTGGAGCATACCCTGTCGCGTGCGCTAGGCCTACCCACACAAGTGAGGTACCATTTTTATCGGGAGACTTGGGGGAACGCTGGGTGGAAGGAAACTTGTGGCACATCTCAGATTCCAGAACTTTCTGTCACCGAAATGTGAGGAAAATATGTTTTTTTAGCCAAATTTTGAGGTTTGCAAAGGATTCTGGGTAACAGAACCTGGTCAGAGCCCCACAAGTCACCCCATCTTGGATTCCCCTATGTGTCTAGTTTTCAAAAATGCACAGGTTTGGTAGGTTTCCCTAGGTGCCGGCTGAGCTAGAGACCAAAATCTACAGGTAGGCACTTTTAAAAAAACAGCTCTGTTTTCTGTGATGTGTCCACGTTGTGTTTTGGGGCATATCCTGTCGCGGGCGCTAGGCCTACCCACACAAGTGAGGTACCATTTTTATCGGGAGACTTGGGGGAACGCTGGGTGGAAGGAAATTTGTGGCTCCTCTCAGATTCCAGAACTTTCTGTCACCGAAATATGAGGAAAATGTGTTTTTTTTGCCAAAATTTGAGGTTTGCAAAGGATTCTGGGTGACAGAACCTGGTCAGAGCCCCACAAGTCACCCCATCTTGGATTCTCCTAGGTCTCTAGTTTTCAAAAATGCACAGATTTGGTAGGTTTCCCTATGTGCCGGCTGAGCTGGAGGCCAAAATCTACAGGTAGGAACTTTGCAAAAAACAGCTCTGTTTTCTGTGATGTGTCCACGTTGTGTTTTGGGGCATACCCTGTCGCGGGCGCTAAGCCTACCCACACAAGTGAGGTACCATTTTTATCGGGAACCTTGGGGGATCGCTGGGTGGAAGGAACTTTGTGGCTCCTCTCAGATTCCAGAACTTTCTGTCACCGAAATGTGAGGAAAATATGTTTTTTTAGGCAAATTTTGAGTTTTGCAAAGGATTCTGGGTAACAGAACCTGGTCAGAGCCCCACAAGTCACCCCATCGTGGATTCCCCTAGGTCTCTAGTTTTCAAAAACTCACAGGTTTGGTAGGTTTCCCTAGGTGCTGGCTGAGCTAGAGGCCAAAATCTACAGGTAGGCACTTTGCAAAAAACAGCTCTGTTTTCTTTCAAAAAATGGGATGTGCCCACTTTGTGTTTTTGGACATTTCCTATCGCGGGCGCTAGGACTACCCACACAAGTGAGGTATCATTTTTATTGGGAGACTTGTGGGGAACGCTGGGTGGATGGAAATTTGTGGCTCCTCTCAGATTCCAGAACTTTCTGTCACCGAAATGTGAGGAAAATGTGTTTTTTTAGCCAAAATTTGAGGTTTGCAAAGGATTCTGGGTGACAGAACCTGGTCAGAGCCCCACAAGTCACCCCATCTTGGATTCTCCTAGGTCTCTAGTTTTAAAAAATGCACAGGTTTGGTAGGTTTCCCTAGGTGCCGGCTGAGCTACAGGCCAAAATCTACAGGTAGGCACTTTGCAAAAAACAGCTCTGTTTTCTGTGATGTGTCCACGTTGTGTTTTGGGGCATACCCTGTCGCGGGCGCTAAGCCTACCCACACAAGTGAGGTACCATTTTTATCGGGAACCTTGGGGGATTGCTGGGTGGAAGGAAATTTGTGGCTCCTCTCAGATTCCAGAACTTTCTGTCACCGAAATGTGTGGAAAATGTGTTTTTTTAGCCACAATTTGAGGTTTGCAAAGGATTCTGGGTGACAGAATCTGGTCAGAGCCCCACAAGTCACCCCATCTTGGATTCTCCTTGGTCTCTAGTTTTAAAAAATGCACAGGTTTGGTAGGTTTCCCTAGGTGCCGGCTGAGCTACAGGCCAAAATCTACAGGTAGGCACTTTGCAAAAAACAGCTCTGTTTTCTGTGATGTGTCCACGTTGTGTTTTGGGGCATATCCTGTCGCGGGCGCTAGGCCTACCCACACAAGTGAGGTACCATTTTTATCGGGAGACTTGGGGGAACGCTGGGTGGAAGGAAATTTGTGGCTCCTCTCAGATTCCAGAACTTTCTGTCACCAAAATGTGAGGAAAATATGTTTTTTTAGCCAAATTTTGAGGTTTGCAAAGGATTCTGGGTAACAGAACCTGGTCAGAGCCCTACAAGTCACCCGATCTTGGATTCCCCTAAGTCTCTAGTTTTAAAAAATGCACAGGTTTGGTAGGTTTCCCTAGGTGCCGGCTGAGCTGGAGGCCAAAATCTACAGGTAGGCACTTTTCAAAAAACAGCTCTGTTTTCTGTGATGTGTCCACGTTGTGTTTTGGAGCATACCCTGTCGCGTGCGCTAGGCCTACCCACACAAGTGAGGTACCATTTTTATCGGGAGACTTGGGGGAACGCTGGGTGGAAGGAAACTTGTGGCTCATCTCAGATTCCAGAACTTTCTGTCACCGAAATGTGAGGAAAATATGTTTTTTTAGCCAAATTTTGAGGTTTGCAAAGGATTCTGGGTAACAGAACCTGGTCAGAGCCCCACAAGTCACCCCATCTTGGATTCCCCTATGTGTCTAGTTTTCAAAAATGCACAGGTTTGGTAGGTTTCCCTAGGTGCCGGCTGAGCTAGAGGCCAAAATCTACAGGTAGGCACTGTTTTCAATGAAAAAATGTGATGTGTCCCCGTTGTGTTTTGGGCCATTTCCTGTTACGGGCGCTAGGCCTACCCACACAAGTGAGGTATCATTTTTATCGGGAGACTTGGGGGAACGCTGGGTGGAAGGAAATTTGTGGCTCCTCTCAGATTCCAGAACTTTCTGTCACCGAAATATGAGGAAAATGTGTTTTTTTTGCCAAAATTTGAGGTTTGCAAAGGATTCTGGGTGACAGAACCTGGTCAGAGCCCCACAAGTCACCCCATCTTGGATTCTCCTAGGTCTCTAGTTTTCAAAAATGCACAGGTTTGGTAGGTTTCCCTATGTGCCGGCTGAGCTGGAGGCCAAAATCTACAGGTAGGAACTTTGCAAAAAACAGCTCTGTTTTCTGTGATGTGTCCACGTTGTGTTTTGGGGCATACCCTGTCGCGGGCGCTAAGCCTACCCACACAAGTGAGGTACCATTTTTATCGGGAACCTTGGGGGATCGCTGGGTGGAAGGAAATTTGTGGCTCCTCTCAGATTCCAGAACTTTCTGTCACCGAAATGTGTGGAAAATGTGTTTTTTTAGCCACAATTTGAGGTTTGCAAAGGATTCTGGGTGACAGAACCTGGTCAGAGCCCCACAAGTCACCCCATCGTGGATTCCCCTAGGTCTCTAGTTTTCAAAAACTCACAGGTTTGGTAGGTTTCCCTAGGTGCTGGCTGAGCTAGAGGCCAAAATCTACAGGTAGGCACTTTGCAAAAAACAGCTCTGTTTTCTTTCAAAAAATGGGATGTGCCCACTTTGTGTTTTTGGACATTTCCTATCGCGGGCGCTAGGACTACCCACACAAGTGAGGTATCATTTTTATTGGGAGACTTGTGGGGAACGCTGGGTGGATGGAAATTTGTGGCTCCTCTCAGATTCCAGAACTTTCTGTCACCGAAATGTGAGGAAAATGTGTTTTTTTAGCCAAAATTTGAGGTTTGCAAAGGATTCTGGGTGACAGAACCTGGTCAGAGCCCCACAAGTCACCCCATCTTGGATTCTCCTAGGTCTCTAGTTTTAAAAAATGCACAGGTTTGGTAGGTTTCCCTAGGTGCCGGCTGAGCTACAGGCCAAAATCTACAGGTAGGCACTTTGCAAAAAACAGCTCTGTTTTCTGTGATGTGTCCACGTTGTGTTTTGGGGCATACCCTGTCGCGGGCGCTAAGCCTACCCACACAAGTGAGGTACCATTTTTATCGGGAACCTTGGGGGATTGCTGGGTGGAAGGAAATTTGTGGCTCCTCTCAGATTCCAGAACTTTCTGTCACCGAAATGTGTGGAAAATGTGTTTTTTTAGCCACAATTTGAGGTTTGCAAAGGATTCTGGGTGACAGAATCTGGTCAGAGCCCCACAAGTCACCCCATCTTGGATTCTCCTTGGTCTCTAGTTTTAAAAAATGCACAGGTTTGGTAGGTTTCCCTAGGTGCCGGCTGAGCTACAGGCCAAAATCTACAGGTAGGCACTTTGCAAAAAACAGCTCTGTTTTCTGTGATGTGTCCACGTTGTGTTTTGGGGCATATCCTGTCGCGGGCGCTAGGCCTACCCACACAAGTGAGGTACCATTTTTATCGGGAGACTTGGGGGAACGCTGGGTGGAAGGAAATTTGTGGCTCCTCTCAGATTCCAGAACTTTCTGTCACCAAAATGTGAGGAAAATATGTTTTTTTAGCCAAATTTTGAGGTTTGCAAAGGATTCTGGGTAACAGAACCTGGTCAGAGCCCTACAAGTCACCCGATCTTGGATTCCCCTAAGTCTCTAGTTTTAAAAAATGCACAGGTTTGGTAGGTTTCCCTAGGTGCCGGCTGAGCTGGAGGCCAAAATCTACAGGTAGGCACTTTTCAAAAAACAGCTCTGTTTTCTGTGATGTGTCCACGTTGTGTTTTGGAGCATACCCTGTCGCGTGCGCTAGGCCTACCCACACAAGTGAGGTACCATTTTTATCGGGAGACTTGGGGGAACGCTGGGTGGAAGGAAACTTGTGGCTCATCTCAGATTCCAGAACTTTCTGTCACCGAAATGTGAGGAAAATATGTTTTTTTAGCCAAATTTTGAGGTTTGCAAAGGATTCTGGGTAACAGAACCTGGTCAGAGCCCCACAAGTCACCCCATCTTGGATTCCCCTATGTGTCTAGTTTTCAAAAATGCACAGGTTTGGTAGGTTTCCCTAGGTGCCGGCTGAGCTAGAGGCCAAAATCTACAGGTAGGCACTGTTTTCAATGAAAAAATGTGATGTGTCCCCGTTGTGTTTTGGGCCATTTCCTGTTACGGGCGCTAGGCCTACCCACACAAGTGAGGTATCATTTTTATCGGGAGACTTGGGGGAACGCTGGGTGGAAGGAAATTTGTGGCTCCTCTCAGATTCCAGAACTTTCTGTCACCGAAATATGAGGAAAATGTGTTTTTTTTGCCAAAATTTGAGGTTTGCAAAGGATTCTGGGTGACAGAACCTGGTCAGAGCCCCACAAGTCACCCCATCTTGGATTCTCCTAGGTCTCTAGTTTTCAAAAATGCACAGGTTTGGTAGGTTTCCCTATGTGCCGGCTGAGCTGGAGGCCAAAATCTACAGGTAGGAACTTTGCAAAAAACAGCTCTGTTTTCTGTGATGTGTCCACGTTGTGTTTTGGGGCATACCCTGTCGCGGGCGCTAAGCCTACCCACACAAGTGAGGTACCATTTTTATCGGGAACCTTGGGGGATCGCTGGGTGGAAGGAAATTTGTGGCTCCTCTCAGATTCCAGAACTTTCTGTCACCGAAATGTGTGGAAAATGTGTTTTTTTAGCCACAATTTGAGGTTTGCAAAGGATTCTGGGTGACAGAACCTGGTCAGAGCCCCACAAGTCACCCCATCTTGGATTCTCCTTGGTCTCTAGTTTTAAAAAATGCACAGGTTTGGTAGGTTTCCCTAGGTGCCGGCTGAGCTACAGGCCAAAATCTACAGGTAGGCACTTTGCAAAAAAAAGCTCTGTTTTCTGTGATGTGTCCACGTTGTGTTTTGGGGCATATCCTGTCGCGGGCGCTAGGCCTACCCACACAAGTGAGGTACCATTTTTATCGGGAGACTTGGGGGAACGCTGGGTGGAGGGAAATTTGTGGCTCCTCTCAGATTCCAGAACTTTCTGTCACCAAAATGTGAGGAAAATATGTTTTTTTAGCCAAATTTTGAGGTTTGCAAAGGATTCTGGGTAACAGAACCTGGTCAGAGCCCTACAAGTCACCCGATCTTGGATTCCCCTAAGTCTCTAGTTTTAAAAAATGCACAGGTTTGGTAGGTTTCCCTAGGTGCCGGCTGAGCTGGAGGCCAAAATCTACAGGTAGGCACTTTTCAAAAAACAGCTCTGTTTTCTGTGATGTGTCCACGTTGTGTTTTGGAGCATACCCTGTCGCGTGCGCTAGGCCTACCCACACAAGTGAGGTACCATTTTTATCGGGAGACTTGGGGGAACGCTGGGTGGAAGGAAACTTGTGGCTCATCCCAGATTCCAGAACTTTCTGTCACTGAAATGTGAGGAAAATATGTTTTTTTAGCCAAATTTTGAGGTTTGCAAAGGATTCTGGGTAACAGAACCTGGTCAGAACCCCACAAGTCACCCCATCTTGGATTCCCCTATGTGTCTAGTTTTCAAAAATGCACAGGTTTGGTAGGTTTCCCTAGGTGCCGGCTGAGCTAGAGGCCAAAATCTACAGGTAGGCACTGTTTTCAATGAAAAAATGTGATGTGTCCCCGTTGTGTTTTGGGCCATTTCCTGTTACGGGCGCTAGGCCTACCCACACAAGTGAGGTATAATTTTTATCGGGAGACTTGGGGGAACGCTGGGTGGAAGGAAATTTGTGGCTCCTCTCAGATTCCATTACTTTCTGTCACCGAAATATGAGGAAAATGTGTTTTTTTTGCCAAAATTTGAGGTTTGCAAAGGATTCTGGGTGACAGAACCTGGTCAGAGCCCCACAAGTCACCCCATCTTGGATTCTCCTAGGTCTCTAGTTTTCAAAAATGCACAGGTTTGGTAGGTTTCCCTATGTGCCGGCTGAGCTGGAGGCCAAAATCTACAGGTAGGAACTTTGCAAAAAACAGCTCTGTTTTCTGTGATGTGTCCACGTTGTGTTTTGGGGCATACCCTGTCGCGGGCGCTATGCCTACCCACACAAGTGAGGTACCATTTTTATCGGGAACCTTGGGGGATCGCTGGGTGGAAGGAACTTTGTGGCTCCTCTCAGATTCCAGAACTTTCTGTCACCGAAATGTGAGGAAAATATGTTTTTTTAGCCAAATTTTGAGTTTTGCAAAGGATTCTGGGTAACAGAACCTGGTCAGAGCCCCACAAGTCACCCCATCGTGGATTCCCCTAGGTCTCTAGTTTTCAAAAACTCACAGGTTTGGTAGGTTTCCCTAGGTGCTGGCTGAGCTAGAGGCCAAAATCTACAGGTAGGCACTTTGCAAAAAACAGCTCTGTTTTCTTTCAAAAAATGGGATGTGCCCACTTTGTGTTTTTGGACATTTCCTATCGCGGGCGCTAGGACTACCCACACAAGTGAGGTATCATTTTTATCGGGAGACTTGTGGGGAACGCTGGGTGGACGGAAATTTGTGGCTCCTCTCAGATTCCAGAACTTTCTGTCACCGAAATGTGAGGAAAATGTGTTTTTTTAGCCAAAATTTGAGGTGTGCAAAGGATTCTCGGTGACAGAACCTGGTCAGAGCCCCACAAGTCACCCCATCTTGGATTCTCCTAGGTCTCTAGTTTTAAAAAATGCACAGGTTTGGTAGGTTTCCCTAGGTGCCGGCTGAGCTACAGGCCAAAATCTACAGGTAGGCACTTTGCAAAAAACAGCTCTGTTTTCTGTGATGTGTCCACGTTGTGTTTTGGGGCATATCCTGTCGCGGGCGATAGGCCTACCCACACAAGTGAGGTACCATTTTTATCGGGAGACTTGGGGGAACGCTGGGTGGAAGGAAATTTGTGGCTCATCTCAGATTCCAGAACTTTCTGTCACCGAAATGTGAGGAAAATATGTTTTTTTAGCCTGATTTTGAGGTTTGTAAAGGATTCTGGGTAACAGAACCTGGTCAGAGCCCCACAAGTCACCCCATCTTGGATTCCCCTATGTGTCTAGTTTTCAAAAATGCACAGGTTTGGTAGGTTTCCCTAGGTGCCGGCTGAGCTAGAGGCCAAAATCTACAGGTAGGCACTGTTTTCAATGAAAAAATGTGATGTGTCCCCGTTGTGTTTTGGGCCATTTCCTTTTACGGGCGCTAGGCCTACCCACACAAGTGAGGTATCATTTTTATCGGGAGACTTGGGGGAACGCTGGGTGGAAGGAAATTTGTGGCTCCTCTCAGATTCCAGAACTTTCTGTCACCGAAATATGAGGAAAATGTGTTTTTTTTGCCAAAATTTGAGGTTTGCAAAGGATTCTGGGTGACAGAACCTGGTCAGAGCCCCACAAGTCACCCCATCTTGGATTCTCCTATGTCTCTAGTTTTAAAAAATGCACAGGTTTGGTAGTTTTCCCTATGTGCCGGCTGAGCTGGAGGCCAAAATCTACAGGTAGGAACTTTTCAAAAAACAGCTCTGTTTTCTGTGATGTGTCCACGTTGTGTTTTGGGGCATATCCTGTCGCGGGCGCTAGGCCTACCCACACAAGTGAGGTACCATTTTTATCGGGAGACTTGGGGGAACGCTGGGTGGAAGGAAATTTGTGGCTCCTCTCAGATTCCAGAACATTCTGTCACCAAAATGTGAGGAAAATATGTTTTTTTTAGCCAAATTTTGAGGTTTGCAAAGGATTCTGGGTAACAGAACCTGGTCAGAGCCCCACAAGTCACCCCATCGTGGATTCCCCTAGTTGTCTAGTTTTCAAAAACTCACAGGTTTGGTAGGTTTCCCTAGGTGCTGGCTGAGCTAGAGGCCAAAATCTACAGGTAGGCACTTTGCAAAAAACAGCTCTGTTTTCTTTCAAAAAATGGGATGTGCCCACTTTGTGTTTTTGGACATTTCCTGTCGCCGGCGCTAGGACTACCCACACAAGTGAGGTATCATTTTTATCGGGAGACTTGGGGGAACGCTGGGTGGACGGAAATTTGTGGCTCCTCTCAGATTCCAGAACTTTCTGTCACCGAAATGTGTGGAAAATGTGTTTTTTTAGCCAAAATTTGAGGTTTGCAAAGGATTCTGGGTGACAGAACCTGGTCAGAGCCCCACAAGTCACCCCATCTTATATTCTCCTAGGTCTCTAGTTTTAAAAAATGCACAGGTTTGGTAGGTTTCCCTAGGTGCCGGCTGAGCTACAGGCCAAAATCTACAGGTAGGCACTTTGCAAAAAACAGCTCTGTTTTCTGTGATGTGTCCACGTTGTGTTTTGGGGCATATCCTGTCGCGGGCGCTAGGCCTACCCACACAAGTGAGGTACCATTTTTATCGGGAGACTTGGGGGAACGCTGGGTGGAAGGAAATTTGTGGCTCCTCTCAGATTCCAGAACATTCTGTCACCAAAATGTGAGGAAAATATGTTTTTTTAGCCAAATTTTGAGGTTTGCAAAGGATTCTGGGTAACAGAACCTGGTCAGAGCCCTACAAGTCACCCGATCTTGGATTCCCCTACAGCTTTAGTTTTAAAAAATGCACAGGTTTGGTAGGTTTCCCTAGGTGCCGGCTGAGCTGGAGGCCAAAATCTACAGGTAGGCACTTTTCAAAAAACAGCTCTGTTTTCTGTGATGTGTCCACGTTGTGTTTTGGGGCATACCCTGTCGCGTGCGCTAGGCCTACCCACACAAGTGAGGTACCATTTTTATCGGGAGACTTGGGGGAACGCTGGGTGGAAGGAAACTTGTGGCTCATCTCAGATTCCAGAACTTTCTGTCACCGAAATGTGAGGAAAATATGTTTTTTTAGCCAGATTTTGAGGTTTGTAAAGGATTCTGGGTAACAGAACCTGGTCAGAGCCCCACAAGTCACCCCATCTTGGATTCCCCTATGTGTCTAGTTTTCAAAAATGCACAGGTTTGGTAGGTTTCCCTAGGTGCCGCCTGAGCTAGAGGCCAAAATCTACAGGTAGGCACTGTTTTCAATGAAAAAATGTGATGTGTCCCCGTTGTGTTTTGGGCCATTTCCTGTTACGGGCGCAAGGCCTACCCACACAAGTGAGGTATCATTTTTATCGGGAGACTTGGGGGAACGCTGGGTGGAAGGAAATTTGTGGCTCCTCTCAGATTCCAGAACTTTCTGTCACCGAAATATGAGGAAAATGTGTTTTTTTTGCCAAAATTTGAGGTTTGCAAAGGATTCTGGGTGACAGAACCTGGTCAGAGCCCCACAAGTCACCCCATCTTGGATTCTCCTATGTCTCTAGTTTTAAAAAATGCACAGGTTTGGTAGGTTTCCCTATGTGCCGGCTGAGCTGGAGGCCAAAATCTACAGGTAGGAACTTTTCAAAAAACAGCTCTGTTTTATGTGATGTGTCCACGTTGTGTTTTGGGGCATACCCTGTCGCGGGCACTAAGCCTACCCACACAAGTGAGTTACCATTTTTATCGGGAACCTTGGGGGATCGCTGGGTGGAAGGAAATTTGTGGCTCCTCCCAGATTCCAGAACATTCTGTCACCGAAATGTGAGGAAAATATGTTTTTTTAGCCAAATTTTGAGGTTTGCAAAGGATTCTGGGTAACAGAACCTGGTCAGAGCCCCACAAGTCACCCCATCGTGGATTCCCCTACGTCTCTAGTTTTCAAAAACTCACAGGTTTGGTAGGTTTCCCTAGGTGCTGGCTGAGCTAGAGGCCAAAATCTACAGGTAGGCACTTTGCAAAAAACAGCTCTGTTTTCTTTCAAAAAATGGGATGTGCCCACTTTGTGTTTTTGGACATTTCCTATCGCCGGCGCTAGGACTACCCACACAAGTGAGGTATCATTTTTATCGGGAGACTTGGGGGGAACGCTGGGTGGACGGAAATTTGTGGCTTCTCTCAGATTCCAGAACTTTCTGTCACCGAAATGTGAGGAAAGTATGTTTTTTTAGCCAAATTTTGAGGTTTGCAAAGGATTCTGGGTAACAGAACCTGGTCAGAGCCCCACAAGTCACCCCATCGTGGATTCCCCTAGGTCTCTAGTTTTCAAAAACTCACAGGTTTGGTAGGTTTCCCTAGGTGCTGG
This sequence comes from Pleurodeles waltl, assembly GCF_031143425.1. NCBI lineage: Eukaryota > Metazoa > Chordata > Amphibia > Caudata > Salamandridae > Pleurodeles > Pleurodeles waltl. Next base: position 1,360,126,075 of record NC_090445.1, on the reverse strand, counting down.
CTGAGCTAGAGGCCAAAATCTACAGGTAGGCACTTTGCAAAAAACAGCTCTGTTTTCTTTCAAAAAATGGGATGTGCCCACTTTGTGTTTTTGGACATTTCCTATCGCCGGCGCTAGGACTACCCACACAAGTGAGGTATCATTTTTATCGGGAGACTTGGGGGGAACGCTGGGTGGACGGAAATTTGTGGCTCCTCTCAGATTCCAGAACTTTCTGTCACCGAAATGTGAGGAAAATGTGTTTTTTTAGCCAAAATTTGAGGTTTGCAAAGGATTCTGGGTGACAGAACCTGGTCAGAGCCCCACAAGTCACCCCATCTTGGATTCTCCTAGGTCTCTAGTTTTAAAAAATGCACAGGTTTGGTAGGTTTCCCTAGGTGCCGGCTGAGCTACAGGCCAAAATCTACAGGTAGGCACTTTGCAAAAAACAGCTCTGTTTTCTGTGATGTGTCCACGTTGTGTTTTGGGGCATATCCTGTCGCGGGCGATAGGCCTACCCACACAAGTGAGGTACCATTTTTATCGGGAGACTTGGGGGAACGCTGGGTGGAAGGAAATTTGTGGCTCCTCTCAGATTCCAGAACTTTCTGTCACCAAAATGTGAGGAAAATATGTTTTTTTAGCCAAATTTTGAGGTTTGCAAAGGATTCTGGGTAACAGAACCTGGTCAGAGCCCTACAAGTCACCCGATCTTGGATTCCCCTACGGCTTTAGTGTTAAAAAATGCACAGGTTTGGTAGGTTTCCCTAGGTGCCGGCTGAGCTGGAGGCCAAAATCTACAGGTAGGCACTTTTCAAAAAACAGCTCTGTTTTCTGTGATGTGTCCACGTTGTGTTTTGGGGCATACCCTGTCGCGTGCGCTAGGCCTACCCACACAAGTGAGGTACCATTTTTATCGGGAGACTTGGGGGAACGCTGGGTGGAAGGAAACTTGTGGCTCATCTCAGATTCCAGAACTTTCTGTCACCGAAATTTGAGGAAAATATGTTTTTTTAGCCAGATTTTGAGGTTTGTAAAGGATTCTGGGTAACAGAACCTGGTCAGAGCCCCACAAGTCACCCCATCTTGGATTCCCCTATGTGTCTAGTTTTCAAAAATGCACAGGTTTGGTAGGTTTCCCTAGGTGCCGGCTGAGCTAGAGGCCAAAATCTACAGGTAGGCACTGTTTTCGATGAAAAAATGTGATGTGTCCCCGTTGTGTTTTGGGCCATTTCCTGTTACGGGCGCTAGGCCTACCCACACAAGTGAGGTATCATTTTTATCGGGAGACTTGGGGGAACGCTGGGTGGAAGGAAATTTGTGGCTCCTCTCAGATTCCAGAACTTTCTGTCACCGAAATATGAGGAAAATGTGTTTTTTTTGCCAAAATTTGAGGTTTGCAAAGGATTCTGGGTGACAGAACCTGGTCAGAGCCCCACAAGTCACCCCATCTTGGATTCTCCTATGTCTCTAGTTTTAAAAAATGCACAGGTTTGGTAGGTTTCCCTATGTGCCGGCTGAGCTGGAGGCCAAAATCTACAGGTAGGAACTTTTCAAAAAACAGCTCTGTTTTCTGTGATGTGTCCACGTTGTGTTTTGGGGCATACCCTGTCGCGGGCGCTAAGCCTACCCACACAAGTGAGTTACCATTTTTATCGGGAACCTTGGGGGATCGCTGGGTGGAAGGAAATTTGTGGCTCCTCTCAGATTCCAGAACATTCTGTCACCGAAATGTGAGGAAAATATGTTTTTTTAGCCAAATTTTGAGGTTTGCAAAGGATTCTGGGTAACAGAACCTGGTCAGAGCCCCACAAGTCACCCCATCGTGGATTCCCCTAGGTGTCTAGTTTTCAAAAACTCACAGGTTTGGTAGGTTTCCCTAGGTGCTGGCTGAGCTAGAGGCCAAAATCTACAGGTAGGCACTTTGCAAAAAACAGCTCTGTTTTCTTTCAAAAAATGGGATGTGCCCACTTTGTGTTTTTGGACATTTCCTATCGCCGGCGCTAGGACTACCCACACAAGTGAGGTATCATTTTTATCGGGAGACTTGGGGGAACGCTGGGTGGACGGAAATTTGTGGCTCCTCTCAGATTCCAGAACTTTCTGTCACCGAAATGTGTGGAAAATGTGTTTTTTTAGCCAAAATTTGAGGTTTGCAAAGGATTCTGGGTGACAGAACCTGGTCAGAGCCCCACAAGTCACCCCATCTTGGATTCTCCTAGGTCTCTAGTTTTCAAAAATGCACAGGTTTGGTAGGTTTCCCTATGTGCCGGCTGAGCTGGAGGCCAAAATCTACAGGTAGGAACTTTGCAAAAAACAGCTCTGTTTTCTGTGATGTGTCCACGTTGTGTTTTGGGGCATACCCTGTCGCGGGCGCTATGCCTACCCACACAAGAGAGGTACCATTTTTATCGGGAACCTTGGGGGATCGCTGGGTGGAAGGAACTTTGTGGCTCCTCTCAGATTCCAGAACTTTCTGTCACCGAAATGTGAGGAAAATATGTTTTTTTTGCCAAATTTTGAGTTTTGCAAAGGATTCTGGGTAACAGAACCTGGTCAGAGCCCCACAAGTCACCCCATCGTGGATTCCCCTAGGTCTCTAGTTTTCAAAAACTCACAGGTTTGGTAGGTTTCCCTAGGTGCTGGCTGAGCTAGAGGCCAAAATCTACAGGTAGGCACTTTGCAAAAAACAGCTCTGTTTTCTTTCAAAAAATGGGATGTGCCCACTTTGTGTTTTTGGACATTTCCTATCGCGGGCGCTAGGACTACCCACACAAGTGAGGTATCATTTTTATCGGGAGACTTGTGGGGAACGCTGGGTGGACGGAAATTTGTGGCTCCTCTCAGATTCCAGAACTTTCTGTCACCGAAATGTGAGGAAAATGTGTTTTTTTAGCCAAAATTTGAGGTGTGCAAAGGATTCTCGGTGACAGAACCTGGTCAGAGCCCCACAAGTCACCCCATCTTGGATTCTCCTAGGTCTCTAGTTTTAAAAAATGCACAGGTTTGGTAGGTTTCCCTAGGTGCCGGCTGAGCTACAGGCCAAAATCTACAGGTAGGCACTTTGCAAAAAACAGCTCTGTTTTCTGTGATGTGTCCACGTTGTGTTTTGGGGCATATCCTGTCGCGGGCGCTAGGCCTACCCACACAAGTGAGGTACCATTTTTATCTGGAGACTTGGGGGAACGCTGGGTGGAAGGAAATTTGTGGCTCCTCTCAGATTCCAGAACTTTCTGTCACCAAAATGTGAGGAAAATATGTTTTTTTAGCCAAATTTTGAGGTTTGCAAAGGATTCTGGGTAACAGAACCTGGTCAGAGCCCTACAAGTCACCCGATCTTGGATTCCCCTACGGCTTTAGTTTTAAAAAATGCACAGGTTTGGTAGGTTTCCCTAGGTGCCGGCTGAGCTGGAGGCCAAAATCTACAGGTAGGCACTCTTCAAAAAACAGCTCTGTTTTCTGTGATGTGTCCACGTTGTGTTTTGGGGCATACCCTGTCGCGTGCGCTAGGCCTACCCACACAAGTGAGGTACCATTTTTATCGGGAGACTTGGGGGAACGCTGGGTAGAAGGAAACTTGTGGCTCATCTCAGATTCCAGAACTTTCTGTCACCGAAATGTGAGGAAAATATGTTTTTTTTGCCAGATTTTGAGGTTTGTAAAGGATTCTGGGTAACAGAACCTGGTCAGAGCCCCACAAGTCACCCCATCTTGGATTCCCCTATGTGTCTAGTTTTCAAAAATGCACAGGTTTGGTAGGTTTCCCTAGGTGCCGGCTGAGCTAGAGGCCAAAATCTACAGGTAGGCACTGTTTTCAATGAAAAAATGTGATGTGTCCCCGTTGTGTTTTGGGCCATTTCCTGTTACGGGCGCTAGGCCTACCCACACAAGTGAGGTATCATTTTTATCGGGAGACTTGGGGGAACGCTGGGTGGAAGGAAATTTGTGGCTCCTCTCAGATTCTAGAACTTTCTGTCACCGAAATATGAGTAAAATTTGTTTTTTTTGCCAAATTTTGAGGTTTCCAAAGGATTCTGGGTAACAGAACCTGGTCAGAGCCCTACAAGTCACCCCATCTTGGATTCTCCTATGTCTCTAGTTTTAAAAAATGCACAGGTTTGGTAGGTTTCCCTATGTGCCGGCTGAGCTGGAGGCCAAAATCTACAGGTAGGAACTTTTAAAAAAACAGCTCTGTTTTCTGTGATGTGTCCACGTTGTGTTTTGGGGCATACCCTGTCGCGGGCGCTAAGCCTACCCACACAAGTGAGTTACCATTTTTATCGGGAACCTTGGGGGATCGCTGGGTGGAAGGAAATTTGTGGCTCCTCTCAGATTCCAGAACATTCTGTCACCGAAATGTGAGGAAAATATGTTTTTTTAACCAAATTTTGAGGTTTGCAAAGGATTCTGGGTAACAGAACCTGGTCAGAGCCCCACAAGTCACCCCATCGTGGATTCCCCTAGGTGTCTAGTTTTCAAAAACTCACAGGTTTGGTAGGTTTCCCTAGGTGCTGGCTGAGCTAGAGGCCAAAATCTACAGGTAGGCACTTTGCAAAAAACAGCTCTGTTTTCTTTCAAAAAATGGGATGTGCCCACTTTGTGTTTTTGGACATTTCCAATCGCCGGCGCTAGGACTACCCACACAAGTGAGGTATCATTTTTATCGGGAGACTTGGGGGAACGCTGGGTGGATGGAAATTTGTGGCTCCTCTCAGATTCCAGAACTTTCTGTCACCGAAATGTGTGGAAAATGTGTTTTTTTAGCCAAAATTTGAGGTTTCCAAAGGATTCTGGGTGACAGAACCTGGTCAGAGCCCCACAAGTCACCCCATCTTAGATTCTCCTAGGTCTCTAGTTTTAAAAAATGCACAGGTTTGGTAGGTTTCCCTAGGTGCCGGCTGAGCTACAGGCCAAAATCTACAGGTAGGCACTTTGCAAAAAACAGCTCTGTTTTCTGTGATGTGTCCACGTTGTGTTTTGGGGCATATCCTGTCGCGGGCGCTAGGCCTACCCACACAAGTGAGGTACCATTTTTATCGGGAGACTTGGGGGAACGCTGGGTGAAAGGAAATTTGTGGCTCCTCTCAGATTCCAGAACATTCTATCACCAAAATGTGAGGAAAATATGTTTTTTTAGCCAAATTTTGAGGTTTGCAAAGGATTCTGGGTAACAGAACCTGGTCAGAGCCCTACAAGTCACCCGATCTTGGATTCCCCTACGGCTTTAGTTTAAAAAAATGCACAGGTTTGGTAGGTTTCCCTAGGTGCCGGCTGAGCTGGAGGCCAAAATCTACAGGTAGGCACTTTTCAAAAAACAGCTCTGTTTTCTGTGATGTGTCCACGTTGTGTTTTGGGGCATACCCTGTCGCGTGCGCTAGGCCTACCCACACAAGTGAGGTACCATTTTTATCGGGAGACTTGGGGGAACGCTGGGTGGAAGGAAACTTGTGGCTCATCTCAGATTCCAGAACTTTCTGTCACCGAAATGTGAGGAAAATATGTTTTTTTAGCCAGATTTTGAGGTTTGTAAAGGATTCTGGGTAACAGAACCTGGTCAGAGCCCCACAAGTCACCCCATCTTGGATTCCCCTATGTGTCTAGTTTTCAAAAATGCACAGGTTTGGTAGGTTTCCCTAGGTGCCGGCTGAGCTAGAGGCCAAAATCTACAGGTAGGCACTGTTTTCGATGAAAAAATGTGATGTGTCCCCGTTGTGTTTTGGGCCATTTCCTGTTACGGGCGCTAGGCCTACCCACACAAGTGAGGTATCATTTTTATCGGGAGACTTGGGGGAACGCTGGGTGGAAGGAAATTTGTGGCTCCTCTCAGATTCCAGAACTTTCTGTCACCGAAATATGAGGAAAATGTGTTTTTTTTGCCAAAATTTGAGGTTTGCAAAGGATTCTGGGTGACAGAACCTGGTCAGAGCCCCACAAGTCACCCCATCTTGGATTCTCCTATGTCTCTAGTTTTAAAAAATGCACAGGTTTGGTAGGTTTCCCTATGTGCCGGCTGAGCTGGAGGCCAAAATCTACAGGTAGGAACTTTTCAAAAAACAGCTCTGTTTTCTGTGATGTGTCCACGTTGTGTTTTGGGGCATACCCTGTCGCGGGCGCTAAGCCTACCCACACAAGTGAGTTACCATTTTTATCGGGAACCTTGGGGGATCGCTGGGTGGAAGGAAATTTGTGGCTCCTCTCAGATTCCAGAACATTCTGTCACCGAAATGTGAGGAAAATATGTTTTTTTAGCCAAATTTTGAGGTTTGCAAAGGATTCTGGGTAACAGAACCTGGTCAGAGCCCCACAAGTCACCCCATCGTGGATTCCCCTAGGTGTCTAGTTTTCAAAAACTCACAGGTTTGGTAGGTTTCCCTAGGTGCTGGCTGAGCTAGAGGCCAAAATCTACAGGTAGGCACTTTGCAAAAAACAGCTCTGTTTTCTTTCAAAAAATGGGATGTGCCCACTTTGTGTTTTTGGACATTTCCTATCGCCGGCGCTAGGACTACCCACACAAGTGAGGTATCATTTTTATCGGGAGACTTGGGGGAACGCTGGGTGGACGGAAATTTGTGGCTCCTCTCAGATTCCAGAACTTTCTGTCACCGAAATGTGTGGAAAATGTGTTTTTTTAGCCAAAATTTGAGGTTTGCAAAGGATTCTGGGTGACAGAACCTGGTCAGAGCCCCACAAGTCACCCCATCTTAGATTCTCCTAGGTCTCTAGTTTTAAAAAATGCACAGCTTTGGTAGGTTTCCCTAGGTGCCGGCTGAGCTACAGGCCAAAATCTACAGGTAGGCACTTTGCAAAAAACAGCTCTGTTTTCTGTGATGTGTCCACGTTGTGTTTTGGGGCATATCCTGTCGCGGGCGCTAGGCCTACCCACATAAGTGAGGTACCATTTTTATCGGGAGACTTGGGGGAACGCTGGGTGGAAGGAAATTTGTGGCTCCTCTCAGATTCCAGAACATTCTGTCACCAAAATGTGAGGAAAATATGTTTTTTTAGCCAAATTTTGAGGTTTGCAAAGGATTCTGGGTAACAGAACCTGGTCAGAGCCCTACAAGTCACCCGATCTTGGATTCCCCTACGTCTCTAGTTTTAAAAAATGCACAGGATTGGTAGGTTTCCCTAGGTGCCGGCTGAGCTGGAGGCCAAAATCTACAGGTAGGCACTTTTCAAAAAACAGCTCTGTTTTCTGTGATGTGTCCAAGTTGTGTTTTGGGGCATACCCTGTCGCGTGCGCTAGGCCTACCCACACAAGTGAGGTACCATTTTTATCGGGAGACTTGGGGGAACGCTGGGTGGAAGGAAACTTGTGGCTCATCTCAGATTCCAGAACTTTCTGTCACCGAAATGTGAGGAAAATATGTTTTTTTAGCCAGATTTTGAGGTTTGCACAGGATTCTGGGTAACAGAACCTGGTCAGAGCCCCACAAGTCACCCCATCTTGGATTCTCCTAGGTCTCTAGTTTTAAAAAATGCACAGGTTTGGTAGGTTTCCCTATGTGCCGGCTGAGCTGGAGGCCAAAATCTACAGGTAGGAACTTTGCAAAAAACAGCTCTGTTTTCTGTGATGTGTCCACATTGTGTTTTGGGGCATACCCTGTCGCGGGCGCTAAGCCTACCCACACAAGTGAGGTACCATTTTTATCGGGAACCTTGGGGGATCGCTGGGTGGAAGGAAATTTGTGGCTCCTCTCAGATTCCAGAACTTTCTGTCACCGAAATGTGAGGAAAATATGTTTTTTTAGCCAAATTTTGAGGTTTGCAAAGGATTCTGGGTAACAGAACCTGGTCAGAGCCCCACAAGTCACCCCATCTTGTATTCCCCTAGGTGTCTAGTTTTCAAAAACTTACAGGTTTGGTAGGTTTCCCTAGGTGCTGGCTGAGCTAGAGGCCAAAATCTACAGGTAGGCACTTTGCAAAAAACAGCTCTGTTTTCTTTCAAAAAATGGGATGTGCCCACTTTGTGTTTTTGGACATTTCCTATCGCGGGCGCTAGGACTACCCACACAAGTGAGGTATCATTTTTATCGGGAGACTTGGGGGAACGCTGGGTGGACGGAAATTTGTGGCTCCTCTCAGATTCCATAACTTTCTGTCACCGAAATGTGTGGAAAATGTGTTTTTTTAGCCAAAATTTGAGGTTTGCAAAGGATTCTGGGTGACAGAACCTGGTCAGAGCCCCACAAGTCACCCCATCTTGGATTCTCCTAGGTCTCTAGTTTTAAAAAATGCACAGGTTTGGTAGGTTTCCCTAGGTGCCGGCTGAGCTACAGGCCAAAATCTACAGGTAGGCACTTTGCAAAAAACAGCTCTGTTTTCTATGATGTGTCCACGTTGTGTTTTGGGGCATATCCTGTCGCTGGCGCTAGGCCTACCCACACAAGTGAGGTACCATTTTTATCGGGAGACTTTGGGGGAACGCTGGGTGGAAGGAAATTTGTGGCTCCTCTCAGATTCCAGAACTTTCTGTCACCAAAATGTGAGGAAAATATGATTTTTTAGCCAAATTTTGAGGTTTGCAAAGGATTCTGGGTAACAGAACCTGGTCAGAGCCCCACAAGTCACCCCATCTTGGATTCTCCTAGGTCTCTAGTTTTAAAAAATGCACAGGTTTGGTAGGTTTCCCTATGTGCCGGCTGAGCTGGAGGCCAAAATCTACAGGTAGGAACTTTGCAAAAAACAGCTCTGTTTTCTGTGATGTGTCCACGTTGTGTTTTGGGGCATACCCTGTCGCGGGCGCTATGCCTACCCACACAAGTGAGGTACCATTTTTATCGGGAACCTTGGGGGATCGCTGGGTGGAAGGAACTTTGTGGCTCCTCTCAGATTCCAGAACTTTCTGTCACCGAAATGTGAGGAAAATATGTTTTTTTAGCCAAATTTTGAGTTTTGCAAAGGATTCTGGGTAACAGAACCTGGTCAGAGCCCCACAAGTCACCCCATCGTGGATTCCCCTAGGTCTCTAGTTTTCAAAAACTCACAGGTTTGGTAGGTTTCCCTAGGTGCTGGCTGAGCTAGAGGCCAAAATCTACAGGTAGGCACTTTGCAAAAAACAGCTCTGTTTTCTTTCAAAAAATGGGATGTGCCCACTTTGTGTTTTTGGACATTTCCTATCGCGGGCGCTAGGACTACCCACACAAGTGAGGTATCATTTTTATCGGGAGACTTGTGGGGAACGCTGGGTGGACGGAAATTTGTGGCTCCTCTCAGATTCCAGAACTTTCTGTCACCGAAATGTGAGGAAAATGTGTTTTTTTAGCCAAAATTTGAGGTGTGCAAAGGATTCTCGGTGACAGAACCTGGTCAGAGCCCCACAAGTCACCCCATCTTGGATTCTCCTAGGTCTCTAGTTTTAAAAAATGCACAGGTTTGGTAGGTTTCCCTAGGTGCCGGCTGAGCTACAGGCCAAAATCTACAGGTAGGCACTTTGCAAAAAACAGCTCTGTTTTCTGTGATGTGTCCACGTTGTGTTTTGGGGCATATCCTGTCGCGGGCGATAGGCCTACCCACACAAGTGAGGTACCATTTTTATCGGGAGACTTGGGGGAACGCTGGGTGGAAGGAAATTTGTGGCTCCTCTCAGATTCCAGAACTTTCTGTCACCAAAATGTGAGGAAAATATGTTTTTTTAGCCAAATTTTGAGGTTTGCAAAGGATTCTGGGTAACAGAACCTGGTCAGAGCCCTACAAGTCACCCGATCTTGGATTCCCCTAAGTCTTTAGTTTTAAAAAATGCACAGGTTTGGTAGGTTTCCCTAGGTGCCGGCTGAGCTGGAGGCCAAAATCTACAAGTAGGCACTTTTCAAAAAACAGCTCTGTTTTCTGTGATGTGTCCACGTTGTGTTTTGGAGCATACCCTGTCGAGTGCGCTAGGCCTACCCACACAAGTGAGGTACCATTTTTATCGGGAGACTTGGGGGAACGCTGGGTGGAAGGAAACTTGTGGCTCATCTCAGATTCCAGAACTTTCTGTCACCGAAATGTGAGGAAAATATGTTTTTTTAGCCAAATTTTGAGGTTTGCAAAGGATTCTGGGTAACAGAACCTGGTCAGAGCCCCACAAGTCACCCCATCTTGGATTCCCCTATGTGTCTAGTTTTCAAAAATGCACAGGTTTGGTAGGTTTCCCTAGGTGCCGGCTGAGCTAGAGGCCAAAATCTACAGGTAGGCACTGTTTTCAATGAAAAAATGTGATGTGTCCCCGTTGTGTTTTGGGCCATTTCCTGTTACGGGCGCTAGGCCTACCCACACAAGTGAGGTATCATTTTTATCGGGAGACTTGGGGGAACGCTGGGTGGAAGAAAATTTGTGGCTCCTCTCAGATTCCAGAACTTTCTGTCACCGAAATATGAGGAAAATGTTTTTTTTTTGCCAAAATTTGAGATATGCAAAGGATTCTGGGTGACAGAACCTGGTCAGAGCCCCACAAGTCACCCCATCGTGGATTCTCCTAGGTCTCTAGTTATCAAAAACTCACAGGTTTGGTAGGTTTCCCTAGGTGCTGGCTGAGCTAGAGGCCAAAATCTACAGGTAGGCACTTTGCAAAAAACAGCTCTGTTTTCTTTCAAAAAATGGGATGTGCCCACTTTGTGTTTTTGGACATTTCCTATCGCGGGCGCTAGGACTACCCACACAAGTGAGGTATCATTTTTATCGGGAGACTTGGGGGAACGCTGGGTGGACGGAAATTTGTGGCTCCTCTCAGATTCCAGAACTTTCTGTCACCGAAATGTGAGGAAAATATGTTTTTTTAGCCAAATTTTGAGTTTTGCAAAGGATTCTGGGTAACAGAACCTGGTCAGAGCCCCACAAGTCACCCCATCGTGGATTCCCCTAGGTCTCTAGTTTTCAAAAACTCACAGGTTTGGTAGGTTTCCTTAGGTGCTGGCTGAGCTAGAGGCCAAAATCTACAGGTAGGCACTTTGCAAAAAACAGCTCTGTTTTCTTTCAAAAAATGGGATGTGCCCACTTTGTGTTTTTGGACATTTCCTATCGCGGGCGCTAGGACTACCCACACAAGTGAGGTATCATTTTTATCGGGAGACTTGTGGGGAACGCTGGGTGGACGGAAATTTGTGGCTCCTCTCAGATTCCAGAACTTTCTGTCACCGAAATGTGAGGAAAATGTGTTTTTTTAGCCCAAATTTGAGGTTTGCAAAGGATTCTGGGTGACAGAACCTGGTCAGAGCCCCACAAGTCACCCCATCTTGGATTCTCCTAGGTCTCTAGTTATCAAAAATGCACAGGTTTGGTAGGTTTCCCTAGGTGCCGGCTGAGCTACAGGCCAAAATCTACAGGTAGGCACTTTGCAAAAAACAGCTCTGTTTTCTATGATGTGTCCACGTTGTGTTTTGGGGCATATCCTGTCGCGGGCGATAGGCCTACCCACACAAGTGAGGTACCATTTTTATCGGGAGACTTGGGGGAACGCTGGGTGGAAGGAAATTTGTGGCTCCTCTCAGATTCCAGAACTTTCTGTCACCAAAATGTGAGGAAAATATGTTTTTTTAGCCAAATTTTGAGGTTTGCAAAGGATTCTGGGTAACAGAACCTGGTCAGAGCCCCACAAGTCACCCGATCTTGGATTCCCCTACGGCTTTAGTTTTAAAAAATGCACAGGTTTGGTTTGTTTCCCTAGGTGCCGGCTGAGCTGGAGGCCAAAATCTACAGGTAGGCACTTTTCAAAAAACAGCTCTGTTTTCTGTGATGTGTCCACGTTGTGTTTTGGGGCATACCCTGTCGTGTGCGCTAGGCCTACCCACACAAGTGAGGTACCATTTTTATCGGGAGACTTGGGGGAACGCTGGGTGGAAGGAAACTTGTGGCTCATCTCAGATTCCAGAACTTTCTGTCACCGAAATGTGAGTAAAATATGTTTTTTTAGCCAGATTTTGAGGTTTGTAAAGGATTCTGGGTAACAGAACCTGGTCAGAGCCCCACAAGTCACCCCATCTTGGATTCCTCTATGTGTCTAGTTTTCAAAAATGCACAGGTTTGGTAGGTTTCCCTAGGTGCCGGCTGAGCTAGAGGCCAAAATCTACAGGTAGGCACTGTTTTCAATGAAAAAATGTGATGTGTCCCCGTTGTGTTTTGGGCCATTTCCTGTTACGGGCGCTAGGCCTACCCACACAAGTGAGGTATCATTTTTATCGGGAGACTTGGGGGAACGCTGGGTGGAAGGAAATTTGTGGCTCCTCTCAGATTCCAGAACTTTCTGTCACCGAAATATGAGGAAAATGTGTTTTTTTTGCCAAAATTTGAGGTTTGCAAAGGATTCTGGGTGACAGAACCTGGTCAGAGCCCCACAAGTCACCCCATCTTGGATTCTCCTATGTCTCTAGTTTTAAAAAATGCACAGGTTTGGTAGGTTTCCCTATGTGCCGGCTGAGCTGGAGGCCAAAATCTACAGGTAGGAACTTTTCAAAAAACAGCTCTGTTTTCTGTGATGTGTCCACGTTGTGTTTTGGGGCATACCCTGTCGCGGGCGCTAAGCCTACCCACACAAGTGAGGTTCCATTTTTATCGGGAACCTTGGGGGATCGCTGGGTGGAAGGAAATTTGTGGCTCCTATCAGATTCCAGAACTTTCTGTCACCGAAATGTGTGGAAAATGTGTTTTTTTAGCCACAATTTGAGGTTTGCAAAGGATTCTGGGTGACAGAACCTGGTCAGAGCCCTACAAGTCACCCGATCTTGGATTCCCCTAAGTCTCTAGTTTTAAAAAATGCACAGGTTTGGTAGGTTTCCCTAGGTGCCGGCTGAGCTGGAGGCCAAAATCTACAGGTAGGCACTTTTCAAAAAACAGCTCTGTTTTCTGTGATGTGTCCACGTTGTGTTTTGGAGCATACCCTGTCGCGTGCGCTAGGCCTACCCACACAAGTGAGGTACCATTTTTATCGGGAGACTTGGGGGAACGCTGGGTGGAAGGAAACTTGTGGCTCATCTCAGATTCCAGAACTTTCTGTCACCGAAATGTGAGGAAAATATGTTTTTTTAGCCAAATTTTGAGGTTTGTAAAGGATTCTGGGTAACAGAACCTGGTCAGAGCCCCACAAGTCACCCCATCTTGGATTCCCCTATGTGTCTAGTTTTAAAAAATGCACAGGTTTGGTAGGTTTCCCTAGGTGCCGGCTGAGCTAGAGGCCAAAATCTACAGGTAGGCACTGTTTTCAATGAAAAAATGTGATGTGTCCCCGTTGTGTTTTGGGCCATTTCCTGTTACGGGCGCTAGGCCTACCCACACAAGTGAGGTATCATTTTTATCGGGAGACTTGGGGGAACGCTGGGTGGAAGGAAATTTGTGGCTCCTCTCAGATTCCAGAACTTTCTGTCACCGAAATGTGAGGAAAATGTGTTTTTTTAGCCAAAATTTGAGGTGTGCAAAGGATTCTCGGTGACAGAACCTGGTCAGAGCCCCACAAGTCACCCCATCTTGGATTCTCCTAGGTCTCTAGTTTTCAAAAATGCACAGGTTTGGTAGGTTTCCCTAAGTGCCGGCTGAGCTGGAGGCCAAAATCTACAGGTAGGAACTTTGCAAAAAACAGCTCTGTTTTCTGTGATGTGTCCACGTTGTGTTATGGGGCATACCCTGTCGCGGGCGCTATGCCTACCCACACAAGTGAGGTACCATTTTTATCGGGAACCTTGGGGGATCGCTGGGTGGAAGGAACTTTGTGGCTCCTCTCAGATTCCAGAACTTTCTGTCACCGAAATGTGAGGAAAATATGTTTTTTTAGCCAAATTTTGAGTTTTGCAAAGGATTCTGGGTAACAGAACCTGGTCAGAGCCCCACAAGTCACCCCATCGTGGATTCCCCTAGGTCTCTAGTTTTCAAAAACTCACAGGTTTGGTAGGTTTCCCTAGTTGCTGGCTGAGCTAGAGGCCAAAATCTACAGGTAGGCACTTTGCAAAAAACAGCTCTGTTTTCTTTCAAAAAATGGGATGTGCCCACTTTGTGTTTTTGGACATTTCCTATCTCGGGCGCTAGGACTACCCACACAAGTGAGGTATCATTTTTATCGGGAGACTTGTGGGGAACGCTGGGTGGACGGAAATTTGTGGCTCCTCTCAGATTCCAGAACTTTCTGTCACCGAAATGTGAGGAAAATGTGTTTTTTTAGCCAAAATTTGAGGTGTGCAAAGGATTCTCGGTGACAGAACCTGGTCAGAGCCCCACAAGTCACCCCATCTTGGATTCTCCTAGGTCTCTAGTTTTAAAAAATGCACAGGTTTGGTAGATTTCCCTAGGTGCCGGCTGAGCTACAGGCCAAAATCTACAGGTAGGCACTTTGCAAAAAACAGCTCTGTTTTCTGTGATGTGTCCACGTTGTGTTTTGGGGCATATCCTGTCGCGGGCGCTAGGCCTACCCACACAAGTGAGGTACCATTTTTATCGGGAGACTTGGGGGAACGCTGGGTGGAAGGAAATTTGTGGCTCCTCTCAGATTCCAGAACTTTCTGTCACCAAAATGTGAGGAAAATATGTTTTTTTAGCCAAATTTTGAGGTTTGCAAAGGATTCTGGGTAACAGAACCTGGTCAGAGCCCTACAAGTCACCCGATCTTGGATTCCCCTACGGCTTTAGTTTTAAAAAATGCACAGGTTTGGTAGGTTTCCCTAGGTGCCGGCTGAGCTGGAGGCCAAAATCTACAGGTAGGCACTTTTCAAAAAACAGCTCTGTTTTCTGTGATGTGTCCACGTTGTGTTTTGGGGCATACCCTGTCGCGTGCGCTAGGCCTACCCACACAAGTGAGGTACCATTTTTATCGGGAGACTTGGGGGAACGCTGGGTGGAAGGAAACTTGTGGCTCATCTCAGATTCCAGAACTTTCTGTCACCGAAATGTGAGGAAAATATGTTTTTTTAGCCAGATTTTGAGGTTTGTAAAGGATTCTGGGTAACAGAACCTGGTCAGAGCCCCACAAGTCACCCCATCTTGGATTCCCCTATGTGTCTAGTTTTCAAAAATGCACAGGTTTGGTAGGTTTCCCTAGGTGCCGGCTGAGCTAGAGGCCAAAATCTACAGGTAGGCACTGTTTTCAATGAAAAAATGTAATGTGTCCCCGTTGTGTTTTGGGCCATTTCCTGTTACGGGCGCTAGGCCTACCCACACAAGTGAGGTATAATTTTTATCGGGAGACTTGGGGGAACGCTGGGTGGAAGGAAATTTGTGGCTCCTCTCAGATTCCAGAACTTTCTGTCACCGAAATATGAGGAAAATGTGTTTTTTTTGCCAAAATTTGAGGTTTGCAAAGGATTCTGGGTGACAGAACCTGGTCAGAGCCCCACAAGTCACCCCATCTTGGATTCTCCTATGTCACTAGTTTTAAAAAATGCACAGGTTTGGTAGGTTTCCCTATGTGCCGGCTGAGCTGGAGGCCAAAATCTACAGGTAGGAACTTTTCAAAAAACAGCTCTGTTTTCTGTGATGTGTCCACGTTGTGTTTTGGGGCATACCCTGTCGCGGGCGCTAAGCCTACCCACACAAGTGAGTTACCATTTTTATCGGGAACCTTGGGGGATCGCTGGGTGGAAGGAAATTTGTGGCTCCTCTCAGATTCCAGAACATTCTGTCACCGAAATGTGAGGAAAATATGTTTTTTTTAGCCAAATTTTGAGGTTTGCAAAGGATTCTGGGTAACAGAACCTGGTCAGAGCCCCACAAGTCACCCCATCGTGGATTCCCCTAGGTGTCTAGTTTTCAAAAACTCACAGGTTTGGTAGGTTTCCCTAGGTGCTGGCTGAGCTAGAGGCCAAAATCTACAGGTAGGCACTTTGCAAAAAACAGCTCTGTTTTCTTTCAAAAAATGGGATGTGCCCACTTTGTGTTTTTGGACATTTCCTATCGCCGGCGCTAGGACTACCCACACAAGTGAGGTATCATTTTTATCGGGAGACTTGGGGGAACGCTGGGTGGACGGAAATTTGTGGCTCCTCTCAGATTCCAGAACTTTCTGTCACCGAAATGTGTGGAAAATGTGTTTTTTTAGCCAAAATTTGAGGTTTGCAAAGGATTCTGGGTGACAGAACCTGGTCAGAGCCCCACAAGTCACCCCATCTTAGATTCTCCTAGGTCTCTAGTTTTAAAAAATGCACAGGTTTGGTAGGTTTCCCTAGGTGCCGGCTGAGCTACAGGCCAAAATCTACAGGTAGGCACTTTGCAAAAAACAGCTCTGTTTTCTGTGATGTGTCCAAGTTGTGTTTTGGGGCATATCCTGTCGCGGGCGCTAGGCCTACCCACACAAGTGAGGTACCATTTTTATCGGGAGACTTGGGGGAACGCTGGGTGGAAGGAAATTTGTGGCTCCTCTCAGATTCCAGAACATTCTGTCACCAAAATGTGAGGAAAATATGTTTTTTTAGCCAAATTTTGAGGTTTGCAAAGGATTCTGGGTAACAGAACCTGGTCAGAGCCCTACAAGTCACCCGATCTTGGATTCCCCTACGTCTCTAGTTTTAAAAAATGCACAGGTTTGGTAGGTTTCCCTAGGTGCCGGCTGAACTGGAGGCCAAAATCTACAGGTAGGCACTTTTCAAAAAACAGCTCTGTTTTCTGTGATGTGTCCACGTTGTGTTTTGGGGCATACCCTGTCGCGTGCGCTAGGCCTACCCACACAAGTGAGGTACCATTTTTATCGGGAGACTTGGGGGAACGCTGGGTGGAAGGAAACTTGTGGCTCATCTCAGATTCCAGAACTTTCTGTCACCGAAATGTGAGGAAAATATGTTTTTTTAGCCAGATTTTGAGGTTTGCACAGGATTCTGGGTAACAGAACCTGGTCAGAGCCCCACAAGTCACCCCATCTTGGATTCTCCTAGGTCTCTAGTTTTAAAAAATGCACAGGTTTGGTAGGTTTCCCTATGTGCCGGCTGAGCTGGAGGCCAAAATCTACAGGTAGGAACTTTGCAAAAAACAGCTCTGTTTTCTGTGATGTGTCCACATTGTGTTTTGGGGAATACCCTGTCGCGGGCGCTAAGCCTACCCACACAAGTGAGGTACCATTTTTATCGGGAACCTTGGGGGATCGCTGGGTGGAAGGAAATTTGTGGCTCCTCTCAGATTCCAGAACTTTCTGTCACCGAAATGTGAGGAAAATATGTTTTTTTAGCCACATTTTGAGGTTTGCAAAGGATTCTGGGTAACAGAACCTGGTCAGAGCCCCACAAGTCACCCCATCTTGGATTCCCATAGGTGTCTAGTTTTCAAAAACTCACAGGTTTGGTAGGTTTCCCTAGGTGCTGGCTGAGCTAGAGGCCAAAATCTACAGGTAGGCACTTTGCAAAAAACAGCTCTGTTTTCTTTCAAAAAATGGGATGTACCCACTTTGTGTTTTTGGACATTTCCTATCGCGGGCGCTAGGACTACCCACACAAGTGAGGTATCATTTTTATCGGGAGACTTGGGGGAACGCTGGGTGGACGGAAATTTGTGGCTCCTCTCAGATTCCAGAACTTTCTGTCACCGAAATGTGTGGAAAATGTGTTTTTTTAGCCAAAATTTGAGGTTTGCAAAGGATTCTGGGTGACAGAACCTGGTCAGAGCCCCACAAGTCACCCCATCTTGGATTCTCCTAGGTCTCTAGTTTTTAAAAATGCACAGGTTTGGTAGATTTCCCTAGGTGCCGGCTGAGCTACAGGCCAAAATCTACAGGTAGGAACTTTGCAAAAAACAGCTCTGTTTTCTGTGATGTGTCCACGTTGTGTTTTGGGGCATACCCTGTCGCGGGCGCTAGGCCTACCCACACAAGTGAGGTACCATTTTTATCGGGAACCTTGGGGGAACCCTGGGTGAAAGGAAATTTGTGGCTCCTCTCAGATTCCAGAACTTTCTGTCACCGAAATGTGAGGAAAATATGTTTTTTTAGCCAAATTTTGAGGTTTGCAAAGGATTCTGGGTAACAGAACCTGGTCAGAGCCCCACAAGTCACCCCATCTTGGATTCCCCTAGGTGTCTAGTTTTCACAAATGCACAGGTTTGGTAGGTTTCCCTAGGTGCTGGCTGAGCTAGAGGCCAAAATCTACAGCTAGGCACTTTGCAAAAAACAGCTCTGTTTTCTTTCAAAAAATGGGATGTGCCCACTTTGTGTTTTTGGACATTTCCTATCGCGGGCGCTAGGACTTCCCACACAAGTGAGGTATCATTTTTATCGGGAGACTTGGGGGAACGCTGGGTGGACGGAAATTTGTGGCTCCTCTCAGATTCCAGAACTTTCTGTCACCGAAATGTGTGGAAAATGAGTTTTTTAAACCAAAATTTGAGGTTTGCAAAGGATTCTGGGTGACAGAACCTGGTCAGAGCCCCACAAGTCACCCCATCTTGGATTCTCCTAGGTCTCTAGTTTTAAAAAATGCACAGGTTTGGTAGGTTTCCCTAGGTGACGGCTGAGCTACAGGCCAAAATCTACAGGTAGGCACTTTGCAAAAAACAGCTCTGTTTTCTGTGATGTGTCCACGTTGTGTTTTGGGGCATATCCTGTCGCGGGCGCTAGGCCTACCCACACAAGTGAGGTACCATTTTTATCGGGAGACTTGGGGGAACGCTGGGTGGAAGGAAATTTGTGGCTCCTCTCAGATTCCAGAACTTTCTGTCACCAAAATGTGAGGAAAATATGATTTTTTAGCCAAATTTTGAGGTTTGCAAAGGATTCTGGGTAACAGAACCTGGTCAGAGCCCCACAAGTCACCCCATCTTGGATTCCCCTAGGTGTCTAGTTTTCAAAAACTCACAGGTTTGGTAGGTTTCCCTAGGTGCTGGCTGAGCTAGAGGCCAAAATCTACAGGTAGGCACTTTGCAAAAAACAGCTCTGTTTTCTTTCAAAAAATGGGATGTGCCCACTTTGTGTTTTTGGACATTTCCTATCGCGGGCGCTAGGACTACACACACAAGTGAGGTATCATTTTTATCGGGAGACTTGGGGGAACGCTGGGTGGACGGAAATTTGTGGCTCCTCTCAGATTCCAGAACTTTCTGTCACCGAAATGTGTGGAAAATGTGTTTTTTTAGCCAAAATTTGAGGTTTGCAAAGGATTCTGGGTGACAGAACCTGGTCAGAGCCCCACAAGTCACCCCATCTTGGATTCTCCTTGGTTTTTAGTTTTCAAAAAAATGCACAGGTTTGGTAGGTTTCCCTAGGTGCCGGCTGAGCTACAGGCCAAAATCTACAGGTAGGCACTTTGCAAAAAACAGCTCTGTTTTCTGTGATGTGTCCACGTTGTGTTTTGGGGCATATCCTGTTGCGGGCGCTAGGCCTACCCACACAAGTGAGGTACCATTTTTATCGGGAGACTTGGGGGAACGCTGGGTGGAAGGAAATTTGTGGCACCTCTCAGATTCCAGAACTTTCTGTCACCAAAATGTGAGGAAAATATGTTTTTTTAGCAAAATTTTGAGGTTTGCAAAGGATTCTGGGTAACAGAACCTGGTCAGAGCCCTACAAGTCACCCGATCTTGGATTCCCCTAAGTCTCTAGTTTTAAAAAATGCACAGGTTTGGTAGGTTTCCCTAGGTGCCGGCTGAGCTGGAGGCCAAAATCTACAGGTAGGCACTTTTCAAAAAACAGCTCTGTTTTCTGTGATGTGTCCACGTTGTGTTTTGGAGCATACCCTGTCGCGTGCGCTAGGCCTACCCACACAAGTGAGGTACCATTTTTATCGGGAGACTTGGGGGAACGCTGGGTGGAAGGAAACTTGTGGCTCATCTCAGATTCCAGAACTTTCTGTCACCGAAATGTGAGGAAAATATGTTTTTTTAGCCAAATTTTGAGGTTTGCAAAGGATTCTGGGTAACAGAACCTGGTCAGAGCCCCACAAGTCACCCCATCTTGGATTCTCCTATGTGTCTAGTTTTCAAAAATGCACAGGTTTGGTAGGTTTCCCTAGGTGCCGGCTGAGCTAGAGGCCAAAATCTACAGGTAGGCACTGTTTTCAATGAAAAAATGTGATGTGTCCCCATTGTGTTTTGGGCCATTTCCTGTTACGGGCGCTAGGCCTACCCACACAAGTGAGGTATCATTTTTATCGGGAGACTTGGGGGAACGCTGGGTGGAAGGAAATTTGTGGCTCCTCTCAGATTCCAGAACTTTCTGTCACCGAAATATGAGGAAAATGTGTTTTTTTTGCCAAAATTTGAGGTTTGCAAAGGATTCTGGGTGACAGAACCTGGTCAGAGCCCCACAAGTCACCCCATCGTGGATTCTCCTAGGTCTCTAGTTTTAAAAAATGCACAGGTTTGGTAGGTTTCCCTATGTGCCGGCTGAGCTGGAGGCCAAAATCTACAGGTAGGAACTTTGCAAAAAACAGCTCTGTTTTCTGTGATGTGTCCACATTGTGTTTTGGGGCATACCCTGTCGCGGGCGCTAAGCCTACCCACACAAGTGAGGTACCATTTTTATCGGGAACCTTGGGGGATCGCTGGGTGGAAGGAAATTTGTGGCTCCTCTCAGATTCCAGAACTTTCTGTCACCGAAATGTGAGGAAAATATGTTTTTTTAGCCAAATTTTGAGGTTTGCAAAGGATTCTGGGTAACAGAACCTGGTCAGAGCCCCACAAGTCACCCCATCTTGGATTCCCCTAGGTGTCTAGTTTTCAAAAACTCACAGGTTTGGTAGGTTTCCCTAGGTGCTGGCTGAGCTAGAGGCCAAAATCTACAGGTAGGCACTTTGCAAAAAACAGCTCTGTTTTCTTTCAAAAAATGGGATGTGCCCACTTTGTGTTTTTGGACATTTCCTATCGCGGGCGCTAGGACTACCCACACAAGTGAGGTATCATTTTTATCGGGAGACTTGGGGGAACGCTGGGTCGACGGAAATTTGTGGCTCCTCTCAGATTCCAGAACTTTCTGTCACCGAAATGTGTGGAAAATGTGTTTTTTTAGCCAAAATTTGAGGTTTGCAAAGGATTCTGGGTGACAGAACCTGGTCAGAGCCTCACAAGTCACCCCATCTTGGATTCTCCTAGGTCTCTAGTTTTAAAAAATGCACAGATTTGGTAGGTTTCCCTAGGTACCGGCTGAGCTGGAGGCCAAAATCTACTGGTAGGAACTTTGCAAAAAACAGCTCTGTTTTCTGTGATGTGTCCACGTTGTGTTTTGGGGCATACCCTGTCGCAGGCGCTAGGCCTACCCACACAAGTGAGGTACCATTTTTATCGGGAACCTTGGGGGAACGCTGGGTGGAAGGAAATTTGTGGCTCCTCTCAGATTCCAGAACTTTCTGTCACCGAAATGTGAGGAAAATATGTTTTTTTAGCCAAATTTTGAGGTTTGCAAAGGATTCTGGGTAACAGAACCTGATCAGAGCCCCACAAGTCACCCCATCTTGGATTCCCCTAGGTGTCTAGTTTTCAAAAATGCACAGGTTTAGTAGTTTTCCCTAGGTGCTGGCTGAGCTAGAGGCCAAAATCTACAGGTAGGCACTTTGCAAAAAACAGCTCTGTTTTCTTTCAAAAAATGGGATGTGCCCACTTTGTGTTTTTGGACATTTCCTATCGCGGGCGCTAGGACTACCCACACAAGTGAGGTATAATTTTTATCGGGAGACTTGGGGGAACGCTGGGTGGACGGAAATTTGTGGCTCCTCTCAGATTCCAGAACTTTCTGTCACCGAAATGTGTGGAAAATGTGTTTTTTTAGCCACATTTGAGGTTTGCAAAGGATTCTGGGTGACAGAACCTGGTCAGAGCCCCACAAGTCACCCCATCTTGGATTGTCCGAGGTCTCTAGTTTTAAAAAATGCACAGGTTTGATAGGTTTCCCTAGGTGCCGGCTGAGCTAGAGGCCAAAATCTACAGGTAGGCACTTTGCAAAAAACAGCTCTGTTTTCTGTGATGTGTCCACGTTGTGTTTTGGGGCATATCCTGGCGCGGGCGCTAGGCCTGCCCACACAAGTGAGGTACCATTTTTATCGGGAGACTTGGGGGAACGCTGGGTGGAAGGAAATTTGTGGCTCCTCTCAGATTCCAGAACTTTCTGTCACCGAAATGTGAGGAAAATATGTTTTTTTAGCCAAATTTTGAGGTTTGCAAAGGATTCTGGGTAACAGAACCTGGTCAGAGCCCTACAAGTCACCCGATCTTGGATTCCCCTACGTCTCTAGTTTTCAAAAATGCACAGGTTTGGTAGGTTTCCCTAGGTGCCGGCTGAGCTGGTGGCCAAAATCTACAGGTAGGCACTTTTCAAAAAACAGCTCTGTTTTCTGTGATGTGTCCACGTTGTGTTTTGGGGCATATCCTGTTGCGGGCGCTAGGCCTACCCACACAAGTGAGGTACCATTTTTATCGGGAGTCTTGGGGGAACGCTGGGGAGAAGGAAATTTGTGGCTCCTCTCATATTCCAGAACTTTCTGTCATCGAAATGTGTGGAAAATGTGTTTTTTTAGCCAAAATTTGAGGTTTGCAAAGGATTCTGGGTGACAGAACCTGGTCAGTGCCCCACAAGTCACCCCATCTTGGATTCTCCTAGGTCTCTAGTTTTAAAAAATGCACAGGTTTGGTAGGTTTCCCTAGGTGCCGGCTGAGCTAGAGGCCAAAATCTACAGGTAGGCACTTTGCAAAAAACAGCTCTGTTTTCTGTGATGTGTCCACGTTGTGTTTTGGGGCATATCCTGTCGCGGGCGCTAGGCCTACCCACACAAGTGAGGTACCATTTTTATCGGGAGATTTGAGGGAACACTGGGTGGAATGAAATTTGTGGCTCCTCTCAGATTCCAGTACTTTCTGTCACCGAAATGTGAGGAAAATATGTTTTTTTAGCCAAATTTTGAGGTTTGCAAAGGATTCTGGGTAACAGAACCTGGTCAGAGCCCTACAAGTCACCCGATCTTGGATTCCCCTACTTCTCTAGTTTTAAAAAAAGCACAGGTTTGGTAGGTTTCCCTAGGTGCCGGCTGAGCTGGAGGCCAAAATCTACAGGTAGGCACTTTTAAAAAAACAGCTCTCTTTTCTGTGATGTGTCCACGTTGTGTTTTGGGGCATACCCTGTCGCGTGCGCTAGGCCTACCCACACAAGTGAGGTACCATTTTTATCGGGAGACTTGGGGGAAATCTGGGTGGAAGGAAACTTGTGGCTCAGCTCAGATTCCAGAACTTTCTGTCACCGAAATGTGAGGAAAATATGTTTTTTTAGCCAGCTTTTGAGGTTTGCAAAGGATTCTGGGTAACAGAACCTGGTCAGAGCCCCACAAGTCACCCCATCTTGGATTCCCCTATGTGTCTAGTTTTCAAAAATGCACAGGTTTGGTAGGTTTCCCTAGGTGCCGGCTGAGCTAGAGGCCAAAATCTACAGGTAGGCACTGTTTTCAATGAAAAAATGTGATGTGTCCCCGTTGTGTTTTGGGCCATTTCCTGTTACGGGCGCTAGGCCTACCCACACAAGTGAGGTATCATTTTTATCGGGAGA
This sequence comes from Pleurodeles waltl, assembly GCF_031143425.1. Classification (NCBI taxonomy): domain Eukaryota; kingdom Metazoa; phylum Chordata; class Amphibia; order Caudata; family Salamandridae; genus Pleurodeles; species Pleurodeles waltl. Next base: position 1,360,102,698 of record NC_090445.1, on the reverse strand, counting down.
CTTGGGGGAACGCTGGGTGGAAGTAAATTTGTGGCTCCTCTCAGATTCCAGAACTTTCTGTCACCGAAATATGAGGAAAATGTGGTTTTTTTGCCAAAATTTGAGGTTTGCAAAGGATTCTGGGTGACAGAACCTGGTCAGAGCCCCACAAGTCACCCCATCTTAGATTCTCCTAGGTCTCTAGTTTTCAAAAATGCACAGGTTTTGTAGGTTTCCCTATGTGCCGGCTGAGCTGGAGGACAAAATCAACAGGTAGGAACTTTGCAAAAAACAGCTCTGTATTCTGTGATGTGTCCACGTTGTGTTTTGGGGGATACCCTGTCGCGGGCGCTAGGCCTACCCACACAAGTGAGGTACCATATTTATCGGGAACCTTGGGGGAACGCTGGGTGAAAGGAAATTTGTGGCTCCTCTCAGATTCCAGAACTTTCTGTCACCGAAATGTGAGGAAAATATGTTTTTTTAGCCAAATTTTGAGGTTTGCAAAGGATTCTGGGTAACAGAACCTGGTCAGAGCCCCACAAGTCACCCCATCTTGTATTCCCCTAGGTGTCTAGTTTTAAAAAATGCACAGGTTTGGTAGGTTTCCCTAGGTGCTGGCTGAGCTAGAGGCCAAAATCTACAGGTAGGCACTTTGCAAAAAACAGCTCTGATTTCTTTCAAAAAATGGGATGTGCCCACTTTGTGTTTTTGGACATTTCCTATCGCGGGCGCTAGGACTACCCACACAAGTGAGGTATCATTTTTATCGGGAGACTTGGGGGAACGCTGGGTGGACGGAAATTTGTGGCTCCTCTCAGATTCCAGAACTTTCTGTCACCGAAATGTGTGGAAAATGTGTTTTTTTAGCCAAAATTTGAGGTTTGCAAAGGATTCTGGGTGACAGAACCTGGTCAGAGCCCCACAAGTCACCCCATCTTGGATTCTCCTAGGTCTCTAGTTTTAAAAAATGCACAGGTTTGGTAGGTTTCCCTAGGTGCCGGCTGAGCTGGTGGCCAAAATCTACAGGTAGGCACTTTTCAAAAAACAGCTCTGTTTTCTGTGATGTGTCCACGTTGTGTTTTGGGGCATATCCTGTCGCGGGCGCTAGGCCTACCCACACAAGTGAGGTACCATTTTTATCGGGAGACTTGGGGGAACGCTGGGTGGAAGGAAATTTGTCGCTCCTCTCAGATTCCAGAACTTTCTGTCACCGAAATGTGAGGAAAATATGTTTTTTTAGCCAAATTTTGAGGTTTGCAAAGGATTCTGGGTAACAGAACCTGGTCAGAGCCCTACAAGTCACCCGATCTTGGATTCTCCTAGGTCTCTAGTTTTCAAAAATGCACAGGTTTGGTAGGTTTCCCTATGTGCCGGCTGAGCTGGAGGCCAAAATCTAGAGGTAGGAACTTTGCAAAAAACAGCTCTGTTTTCTGTGATGTGTCCACGTTGTGTTTTGGGGCATACCCTGTCGCAGGCGCTAGGCCTACCCACACAAGTGAGGTACCATTTTTATCGGGAACCTTGGGGGAACGCTGGGTGAAAGGAAATTTGTGGCTCCTCTCAGATTCCAGAACTTTCTGTCACCGAAATGTGAGGCAAATATGTTTTTTTAGCCAAATTTTGAGGTTTGCAAAGGATTCTGGGTAACAGAACCTGGTCAGAGCCCCACAAGTCCCCCCATCTTGGATTCCCCTAGGTGTCTAGTTTTCAAAAATGCACAGGTTTGGTAGGTTTCCCTAGGTGCTGGCTGAGCTAGAGGCCAAAATCTACAGGTAGGCACTTTGCAAAAAACAGCTCTGTTTTCTTTCAAAAAATGGGATGTGCCCACTTTGTGTTTTTGGACATTTCCTATTGCGGTGCTAGGACTACCCACACAAGTGAGGTATCATTTTTATCGGGAGACTTGAGAGAACGCTGGGTGGACGGAAATTTGTGGCTCCTCTCAGATTCCAGAACTTTCTGTCACCGAAATGTGTGGAAAATGTGTTTTTTTAGCCAAAATTTGAGGTTTGCAAAGGATTCTGGGTGACAGAACCTGGTCAGAGCCCCACAAGTCACCCCATCTTGGATTCTCCTAGGTCTCTAGTTTTAAAAAATGCACAGGTTTGGTAGGTTTCCCTAGGTGCCGGCTGAGCTACAGGCCAAAATCTACAGGTAGGCACTTTGCAAAAAACAGCTCTGTTTTCTGTGATGTGTCCACGTTGTGTTTTGGGGCATATCCTGTCGCGGGCGCTAGGCCTACCCACACAAGTGAGGTACCATTTTTATCGGGAGACTTGGGGGAACGCTGGGTGGAAGGAAACTTGTGGCTCATCTCAGATTCCAGAACTTTCTGTCACCGAAATGTGAGGAAACTATGTTTTTTTAGCCAGATTTTGAGGTTTGCAAAGGATTCTGGGTAACAGAACCTGGTCAGAGCCCCACAAGTCACCCCATCTTGGATTCCCCTATGTGTCTAGTTTTCAAAAATGCACAGGTTTGGTAGGTTTTCCTAGGTGCCGGCTGAGCTAGAGGCCAAAATCTACTGGTAGGCACTGTTTTCAATGAAAAAATGTGATGTGACCCCGTTGTGTTTTGGGCCATTTCCTGTTACGGGCGCTAGGCCTACCCACACAAGTGAGGTATCATTTTTATCGGGAGACTTGGGGGAAAGCTGGGTGGAAGGAAATTTGTGGCTCCTCTCAGATTCCAGAACTTTCTGTCACCGAAATGAGAGGAAAATGTGTTTTTTTAGCCAAAATTTGAGGTTTGCAAAGAATTCTGGGTGACAGAACCTGGTCAGAGCCCCACAAGTCAACCCATCTTGGATTCTCCTAGGTCTCTAGTTTTCAAAAATGCACAGGTTTGGTAGGTTTCCCTATGTGTCGGCTGAGCTGGAGGCCAAAATCTACAGGTAGGCACTGTTTTCAATGAAAAAATGTGATGTGTCCCCGTTGTGTTTTGGGCCATTTCCTGTTACAGGCGCTAGGCCTACCCACACAAGTGAGGTTTCATTTTTATCGGGAGACTTGGGGGAACGCTGGGTGGAAGGAAATTTGTGGCTCCTCTCAGATTCCAGAACTTTCTGTCACCGAAATATGAGGAAAATGTGTTTTTTTAGCCAAAATTTGAGGTTTGCAAAGGATTCTGGGTGACAGAACCTGGTCAGAGCCCCACAAGTCACCCCATCTTGGATTCTCCTAGGTCTCTAGTTTTCAAAAATGCACAGGTTTGGTAGGTTTCCCTATGTGCCGGCTGAGCTGGAGGCCAAAATCTACAGGTAGGAACTTTGCAAAAAACAGCTCTGTTTTCTGTGATGTGTCCACGTTGTGTTTTGGGGCATACCCTGTCGCGGGCGCTAGGCCTACCCACACAAGTGAGGTACCATTTTTATCGGGAACCTTGGGGGAACGCTGGGTGGAAGGAAACTTGTGGCTCATCTCAGATTCCAGAACTTTCTGTCACCGAAATGTGAGGAAACTATGTTTTTTTAGCCAGATTTTGAGGTTTGCAAAGGATTCTGGGTAACAGAACCTGGTCAGAGCCCCACAAGTCACCCCATCTTGGATTCCCCTATGTGTCTAGTTTTCAAAAATGCACAGGTTCAGTAGGTTTTCCTAGGTGCCGGCTGAGCTAGAGGCCAAAATCTACTGGTAGGCACTGTTTTCAATGAAAAAATGTGATGTGACCCCGTTGTGTTTTGGGCCATTTCCTGTTACGGGCGCTAGGCCTACCCACACAAGTGAGGTATCATTTTTATCGGGAGACTTGGGGGAAAGCTGGGTGGAAGGAAATTTGTGGCTCCTCTCAGATTCCAGAACTTTCTGTCACCGAAATGTGAGGAAAATGTGTTTTTTTAGCCAAAATTTGAGGTTTGCAAAGAATTCTGGGTGACAGAACCTGGTCAGAGCCCCACAAGTCAACCCATCTTGGATTCTCCTAGGTCTCTAGTTTTCAAAAATGCACAGGTTTGGTAGGTTTCCCTATGTGTCGGCTGAGCTGGAGGCCAAAATCTACAGGTAGGCACTGTTTTCAATGAAAAAATTTGATGTGTCCCCGTTGTGTTTTGGGCCATTTCCTGTTACAGGCGCTAGGCCTACCCACACAAGTGAGGTTTCATTTTTATCGGGAGACTTGGGGGAACGCTGGGTGGAAGGAAATTTGTGGCTCCTCTCAGATTCCAGAACTTTCTGTCACCGAAATATGAGGAAAATGTGTTTTTTTAGCCAAAATTTGAGGTTTGCAAAGGATTCTGGGTGACAGAACCTGGTCAGAGCCCCACAAGTCACCCCATCTTGGATTCTCCTAGGTCTCTAGTTTTCAAAAATGCACAGGTTTGGTAGGTTTCCCTATGTGCCGGCTGAGCTGGAGGCCAAAATCTACAGGTAGGAACTTTGCAAAAAACAGCTCTGTTTTCTGTGATGTGTCCACGTTGTGTTTTGGGGCATACCCTGTCGCGGGCGCTAGGCCTACCCACACAAGTGAGGTACCATTTTTATCGGGAACCTTGGGGGAACGCTGGGTGGAAGGAAATTTGTGGCTCCTCTCAGATTCCAGAACTTTCTGTCACCGAAATGTGAGGAAAATATGTTTTTTTAGCCAAATTTTGAGGTTTGCAAAGGATTCTGGGTAACAGAACCTGGTCAGAGCCCCACAAGTCACCCCATCGTGGATTCCCCTAGGTGTCTAGTTTTCAAAAATGCACAGGTTTAGTAGGTTTCCCTAGGTGCTGGCTGAGATAGAGGCCAAAATCTACAGGTAGGCACTTTGCAAAAAACAGCTCTGTTTTCTTTCAAAAAATGGGATGTGCCCACTTTGTGTTTTTGGACATTTCCTATCGCGGGCGCTAGGACTACCCACACAAGTGAGGTATCATTTTTATCGGGAGACTTGGGGGAACGCTGGGTGGACGGAAATTTGTGGCTCCTCTCAGATTCCAGAACTTTCTGTCACCGAAATGTGTGGAAAATGTGTTTTTTTAGCTAAAATTTGAGGTTTGCAAAGGATTCTGGGTGACAGAACCTGGTCAGAGCCCCACAAGTCACCCCATCTTGGATTCTCCTAGGTCTCTAGTTTTAAAAAATGCAAAGGTTTGGTAGGTTTCCCTAGGTGCCGGCTGAGCTGGAGGCCAAAATCTACAGGTAGGCACTTTTAAAAAAACAGCTCTGTTTTCTGTGATGTGTCCACGTTGTGTTTTGGGGCATACTCTGTCGCGTGCGCTAGGCCTACCCACACAAGTGAGGTACCATTTTTATCGGGAGACTTGGGAGAACGCTGGGTGGAAGGAAACTTGTGGCTCATCTCAGATTCCAGAACTTTCTGTCACCGAAATGTGAGGAAAATATGTTTTTTTAGCCAGATTTTGAGGTTTGCAAAGGATTCTGGGTAACAGAACCTGGTCAGAGCCCCACAAGTCACCCCATCTTGGATTCCCCTATGTGTCTAGTTTTAAAAAATGCACAGGTTTGGTAGGTTTCCCTAGGTGCCGGCTGAGCTGGAGGCCAAAATCTGCAGGTAGGAACTTTGCAAAAAACAGCTCTGTTTTCAGTGATGTGTCCACATTGTGTTTTGGGGCATATCCCGTCGCGGGCGCTAGGCCTACCCACACAAGTGAGGTACCATTTTTATCGGGAGACTTGGGGGAACGCTGGATGGAAGGAAACTTGTGGCTCATCTCAGATTCCAGAACTTTCTGTCACCGAAATGTGAGGAAAATATGTTTTTTTAGCCAAATTTTGAGGTTTGCAAAGGATTCTGGGTAACAGAACCTGGTCAGAGCCCTACAAGTCACCCGATCTTGGATTCTCCTAGGTCTCTAGTTTTCAAAAATGCACAGGTTTGGTAGGTTTCCCTATGTGCCGACTGAGCTGGAGGCCAAAATCTACAGGTAGGAACTTTGCAAAAAACAGCTCTGTTTTCTGTGATGTGTCCACATTGTGTTTTGGGGCATACCCTGTCGCGGGCGCTAGGCCTACCCACACAAGTGAGGTACCATTTTTATCGGGAACCTTGGGGGAACGCTGGGTGAAAGGAAATTTGTGGCTCCTCTCAGATTCCAGAACTTTCTGTCACCGAAATGTGAGGAAAATATGTTTTTTTAGCCAAATTTTGAGGTTTGCAAAGGATTCTGGGTAACAGAACCTGGTCGGAGCCCCACAAGTCACCCCATCTTGGATTCCCCTAGGTGTCTAGTTTTCAAAAATGCACAGGTTTGGTAGGTTTCCCTAGGTGCTGGCTGAGCTAGAGGCCAAAATCTACAGGTAGGCACTTTGCAAAAAACAGCTCTGTTTTCTTAAAAAAAATGGGATGTGCCCACTTTGTGTTTTTGGACATTTCCTATCGCGGGCGCTAGGACTTCCCACACAAGTGAGGTATCATTTTTATCGGGAGACTTGGGGGAACGCTGGGTGGACGGAAATTTGTGGCTCCTCTCAGATTCCAGAACTTTCTGTCACCGAAATGTGTTGAATAATGTGTTTTTTTAGCCAAAATTTGAGGTTTGCAAAGGATTCTGGGTGACAGAACCTGGTCAGAGCCCCACAAGTCACCCCATCTTGGATTCTACTAGGTCTCTAGTTTTAAAAAATGCACAGGTTTGGTAGGTTTCCCTAGGTGACGGCTGAGCTACAGGCCAAAATCTACAGGTAGGCACTTTGCAAAAAACAGCTCTGTTTTCTGTGATGTGTCCACGTTGTGTTTTGGGGCATACCCTGTCGCGGCCGCTAGGCCTACCCACACAAGTGAGGTACCATTTTTATCGGGAACCTTGGGGGAACGCTGGGTGAAAGGAAATTTGTGGCTCCTCTCAGATTCCAGATCTTTCTGTCACCGAAATGTGAGGAAAATATGTTTTTTTAGCCAAATTTTGAGGTTTGCAAAGGATTCTGGGTAACAGAACCTGGTCAGAGCCCCACAAGTCACCCCATCTTGGATTCCCCTAGGTGTCTAGTTTTAAAAAATGCACAGGTTTGGTAGGTTTCCCTAGGTGCTGGCTGAGCTAGAGGCCAAAATCTACAGGTAGGCACTTTGCAAAAAACAGCTCTGTTTTCTTTCAAAAAATGGGATGTGCCCACTTTGTGTTTTTGGACATTTCCTATCGCGGGCGCTAGGACTTCCCACACCAGTGAGGTATCATTTTTATCGGGAGACTTGGGGGAACGCTGGGTGGATGGAAATTTGTGGCTCCTCTCAGATTCCAGAACTTTCTGTCACCGAAATGTGTGGAAAATGTGTTTTTTTAGCCAAAATTTGAGGTTTGCAAAGGATTCTTGGTGACAGAGCCTGGTCAGAGCCCCACAAGTCACCCGATCTTGGATTCTCCTAGGTCTCTAGTTTTAAAAAATGCACAGGTTTGGTAGGTTTCCCTAGGTGACGGCTGAGCTACAGGCCAAAATCTACAGGTAGGCACTTTGCAAAAAACAGCTCTGTTTTCTGTGATGTGTCCACGTTGTGTTTTGGGGCATATCCTGTTGCGGGCGCTAGGCCTACCCACACAAGTGAGGTACCATTTTTATCGGGAGACTTGGGGGAACGCTGGGTGGAAGGAAATTTGTGGCTCCTCTCAGATTCCAGAACTTTCTGTCACCGAAATGTGAGGAAAATATGTTTTTTTAGCCAAATTTTGAGGTTTGCAAAGGATTCTGGGTAACATAACCTGGTCAGAGCCCTACAAGTCACCAGATCTTGGATTCCCCTACGTCTCTAGTTTTCAAAAATGCACAGGTTTGGTAGGTTTCCCTAGGTGCCGGCTGAGCTGGAGGCCAAAATCTACAGGTAGGCACTTTTCAAAAAACAGCTCTGTTTTCTGTGATGTGTCCACGTTGTGTTTTGGGGCATACTCTGTCGCGTGCGCTAGGCCTACCCACACAAGTGAGGTACCATTTTTATCGGGAGACTTGGGGGAATGATGGGTGGAAGGAAACTTGTGGCTCATCTCAGATTCCAGAACTTTCTGTCACCGAAATGTGAGGAAAATATGTTTTTTTAGCCAGATTTTGAGGTTTGCAAAGGATTCTGGGTAACAGAACCTGGTCAGAGCCCCACAAGTCACCCCATCTTGGATTCCCCTATGTGTCTAGTTTTAAAAAATGCACAGGTTTGGTAGGTTTCCCTAGGTGCCGGCTGAGCTGGAGGCCAAAATCTGCAGGTAGGAACTTTGCAAAAAACAGCTCTGTTTTCAGTGATGTGTCCACATTGTGTTTTGGGGCATATCCTGTCGCGGGCGCTGGGCCTACCCACACAAGTGAGGTACCATTTTTATCGAGAGACTTGGGGGAATGCTGGATGGAAGGAAACTTGTGGCTCATCTCAGATTCCAGAACTTTCTGTCACTGAAATGTGAGGAAAATATGTTTTTTTAGGCAAATTTTGAGGTTTGCAAAGGATTCTGGGTAACAGAACCTGGTCAGAGCCCTACAAGTCACCCGATCTTGGATTCTCCTAGGTCTCTAGTTTTCAAAAATGCACAGGTTTGGTAGGTTTCCCTATGTGCCGGCTGAGCTGGAGGCCAAAATCTACAGGTAGGAACTTTGCAAAAAACAGCTCTGTTTTCTGTGATGTGTCCACGTTGTGTTTTGGGGCATACCCTGTCGCGGGCGCTAGGCCTACCCACACAAGTGAGGTACCATTTTTATCGGGAACCTTGGGGGAACGCTGGGTGAAAGGAAATTTGTGGCTCCTCTCAGATTCCAGAACTTTCTGTCACCGAAATGTGAGGAAAATATGTTTTTTTAGCCAAATTTTGAGGTTTGCAAAGGATTCTGGGTAACAGAACCTGGTCAGAGCCCCACAAGTCACCCCATCTTGGATTCCCCTAGGTGTCTAGTTTTCAAAAATGCACAGGTTTGGTAGGTTTCCCTAGGTGCTGGCTGAGCTAGAGGCCAAAATCTACAGCTAGGCACTTTGCAAAAAACAGCTCTGTTTTCTTTCAAAAAATGGGATGTGCCCACTTTGTGTTTTTGGACATTTCCTATCGCGGGCGCTAGGACTTCCCACACAAGTGAGGTATCATTTTTATCGGGAGACTTGGGGGAACGCTGGGTGGACGGAAATTTGTGGCTCCTCTCAGATTCCAGAACTTTCTGTCACCGAAATGTGTGGAAAATGAGTTTTTTAAGCCAAAATTTGAGGTTTGCAAAGGATTCTGGGTGACAGAACCTGGTCAGAGACCCACAAGTCACCCCATCTTGGATTCTCCTAGGTCTCTAGTTTTAAAAAATGCACAGGTTTGGTAGGTTTCCCTAGGTGACGGCTGAGCTACAGGCCAAAATCTACAGGTAGGCACTTTGCAAAAAACAGCTCTGTTTTCTGTGATGTGTCCACTTTGTGTTTTGGGGCATATCCTGTCGCGGGCGCTAGGCCTACCCACACAAGTGAGGTACCATTTTTATCGGGAGACTTGGGGGAACGCTGGGTGGAAGGAAATTTGTGGCTCCTCTCAGATTCCAGAACTTTCTGTCACCGAAATTTGTGGAAAATGTGTTTTTTTAGCCAAAATTTGAGGTTTGCAAAGGATTCTGGGTGACAGAACCTGGTCAGAGCCCCACAAGTCACCCCATCTTGGATTCTCCTAGGTCTCTAGTTTTAAAAAATGCACAGGTTTGGTAGGTTTCCCTAGGTGCCGGCTGAGCTGGAGGCCAAAATCTACAGGTAGGCACTTTTCAAAAAACAGCTCTGTTTTCTGTGATGTGTCCACGTTGTGTTTTGGGGCATACTCTGTCGCGTGCGCTAGGCCTACCCACACAAGTGAGGTACCATTTTTATCGGGAGACTTGGGGGAACGCTGGGTGGAAGGAAACTTGTGGCTCATCTCAGATTCCAGAACTTTCTGTCACCGAAATGTGAGGAAAATATGTTTTTTTAGCCAGATTTTGAGGTTTGCAAAGGATTCTGGGTAACAGAACCTGGTCAGAGCCCCACAAGTCACCCCATCTTGGATTCCCCTATGTGTCTAGTTTTCAAAAATGCACAGGTTTGGTAGGTTTCCCTATGTGCCGGCTGAGCTGGTGGCCAAAATCTACAGGTAGGCACTTTTCAAAAAACAGCTCTGTTTTCTGTGATGTGTCCACGTTGTGTTTTGGGGCATATCCTGTCGCGGGCGCTAGGCCTACCCACACAAGTGAGGTACCATTTTTATCGGGAGACTTGGGGGAACGCTGGGTGGAAGGAAATTTGTCGCTCCTCTCAGATTCCAGAACTTTCTGTCACCGAAATGTGAGGAAAATATGTTTTTTTAGCCAAATTTTGAGGTTTGCAAAGGATTCTGGGTAACAGAACCTGGTCAGAGCCCTACAAGTCACCCGATCTTGGATTCTCCTAGGTCTCTAGTTTTCAAAAATGCACAGGTTTGGTAGGTTTCCCTATGTGCCGGCTGAGCTGGAGGCCAAAATCTAGAGGTAGGAACTTTGCAAAAAACAGCTCTGTTTTCTGTGATGTGTCCACGTTGTGTTTTGGGGCATACCCTGTCGCAGGCGCTAGGCCTACCCACACAAGTGAGGTACCATTTTTATCGGGAACCTTGGGGGAACGCTGGGTGAAAGGAAATTTGTGGCTCCTCTCAGATTCCAGAACTTTCTGTCACCGAAATGTGAGGCAAATATGTTTTTTTAGCCAAATTTTGAGGTTTGCAAAGGATTCTGGGTAACAGAACCTGGTCAGAGCCCCACAAGTCCCCCCATCTTGGATTCCCCTAGGTGTCTAGTTTTCAAAAATGCACAGGTTTGGTAGGTTTCCCTAGGTGCTGGCTGAGCTAGAGGCCAAAATCTACAGGTAGGCACTTTGCAAAAAACAGCTCTGTTTTCTTTCAAAAAATGGGATGTGCCCACTTTGTGTTTTTGGACATTTCCTATTGCGGTGCTAGGACTACCCACACAAGTGAGGTATCATTTTTATCGGGAGACTTGAGAGAACGCTGGGTGGACGGAAATTTGTGGCTCCTCTCAGATTCCAGAACTTTCTGTCACCGAAATGTGTGGAAAATGTGTTTTTTTAGCCAAAATTTGAGGTTTGCAAAGGATTCTGGGTGACAGAACCTGGTCAGAGCCCCACAAGTCACCCCATCTTGGATTCTCCTAGGTGTCTAGTTTTAAAAAAATGCACAGGTTTGGTAGGTTTCCCTAGGTGCCGGCTGAGCTACAGGCCAAAATCTACAGGTAGGCACTTTGCAAAAAACAGCTCTGTTTTCTGTGATGTGTCCACGTTGTGTTTTGGGGCATATCCTGTCGCGGGCGCTAGGCCTACCCACACAAGTGAGGTACCATTTTTATCGGGAGACTTGGGGGAACGCTGGGTGGAAGGAAACTTGTGGCTCATCTCAGATTCCAGAACTTTCTGTCACCGAAATGTGAGGAAACTATGTTTTTTTAGCCAGATTTTGAGGTTTGCAAAGGATTCTGGGTAACAGAACCTGGTCAGAGCCCCACAAGTCACCCCATCTTGGATTCCCCTATGTGTCTAGTTTTCAAAAATGCACAGGTTTGGTAGGTTTTCCTAGGTGCCGGCTGAGCTAGAGGCCAAAATCTACTGGTAGGCACTGTTTTCAATGAAAAAATGTGATGTGACCCCGTTGTGTTTTGGGCCATTTCCTGTTACGGGCGCTAGGCCTACCCACACAAGTGAGGTATCATTTTTATCGGGAGACTTGGGGGAAAGCTGGGTGGAAGGAAATTTGTGGCTCCTCTCAGATTCCAGAACTTTCTGTCACCGAAATGAGAGGAAAATGTGTTTTTTTAGCCAAAATTTGAGGTTTGCAAAGAATTCTGGGTGACAGAACCTGGTCAGAGCCCCACAAGTCAACCCATCTTGGATTCTCCTAGGTCTCTAGTTTTCAAAAATGCACAGGTTTGGTAGGTTTCCCTATGTGTCGGCTGAGCTGGAGGCCAAAATCTACAGGTAGGCACTGTTTTCAATGAAAAAATGTGATGTGTCCCCGTTGTGTTTTGGGCCATTTCCTGTTACAGGCGCTAGGCCTACCCACACAAGTGAGGTTTCATTTTTATCGGGAGACTTGGGGGAACGCTGGGTGGAAGGAAATTTGTGGCTCCTCTCAGATTCCAGAACTTTCTGTCACCGAAATATGAGGAAAATGTGTTTTTTTAGCCAAAATTTGAGGTTTGCAAAGGATTCTGGGTGACAGAACCTGGTCAGAGCCCCACAAGTCACCCCATCTTGGATTCTCCTAGGTCTCTGGTTTTCAAAAATGCACAGGTTTGGTAGGTTTCCCTATGTGCCGGCTGAGCTGGAGGCCAAAATCTACAGGTAGGAACTTTGCAAAAAACAGCTCTGTTTTCTGTGATGTGTCCACGTTGTGTTTTGGGGCATACCCTGTCGCGGGCGCTATGCCTACCCACACAAGTGAGGTACCATTTTTATCGGGAACCTTGGGGGAACGCTGGGTGGAAGGAAACTTGTGGCTCATCTCAGATTCCAGAACTTTCTGTCACCGAAATGTGAGGAAACTATGTTTTTTTAGCCAGATTTTGAGGTTTGCAAAGGATTCTGGGTAACAGAACCTGGTCAGAGCCCCACAAGTCACCCCATCTTGGATTCCCCTATGTGTCTAGTTTTCAAAAATGCACAGGTTCAGTAGGTTTTCCTAGGTGCCGGCTGAGCTAGAGGCCAAAATCTACTGGTAGGCACTGTTTTCAATGAAAAAATGTGATGTGACCCCGTTGTGTTTTGGGCCATTTCCTGTTACGGGCGCTAGGCCTACCCACACAAGTGAGGTATCATTTTTATCGGGAGACTTGGGGGAAAGCTGGGTGGAAGGAAATTTGTGGCTCCTCTCAGATTCCAGAACTTTCTGTCACCGAAATGTGAGGAAAATGTGTTTTTTTAGCCAAAATTTGAGGTTTGCAAAGAATTCTGGGTGACAGAACCTGGTCAGAGCCCCACAAGTCAACCCATCTTGGATTCTCCTAGGTCTCTAGTTTTCAAAAATGCACAGGTTTGGTAGGTTTCCCTATGTGTCGGCTGAGCTGGAGGCCAAAATCTACAGGTAGGCACTGTTTTCAATGAAAAAATGTGATGTGTCCCCGTTGTGTTTTGGGCCATTTCCTGTTACAGGCGCTAGGCCTACCCACACAAGTGAGGTTTCATTTTTATCGGGAGACTTGGGGGAACGCTGGGTGGAAGGAAATTTGTGGCTCCTCTCAGATTCCAGAACTTTCTGTCACCGAAATATGAGGAAAATGTGTTTTTTTAGCCAAAATTTGAGGTTTGCAAAGGATTCTGGGTGACAGAACCTGGTCAGAGCCCCACAAGTCACCCCATCTTGGATTCTCCTAGGTCTCTAGTTTTCAAAAATGCACAGGTTTGGTAGGTTTCCCTATGTGCCGGCTGAGCTGGAGGCCAAAATCTACAGGTAGGAACTTTGCAAAAAACAGCTCTGTTTTCTGTGATGTGTCCACGTTGTGTTTTGGGGCATACCCTGTCGCGGGCGCTAGGCCTACCCACACAAGTGAGGTACCATTTTTATCGGGAACCTTGGGGGAACGCTGGGTGGAAGGAAATTTGTGGCTCCTCTCAGATTCCAGAACTTTCTGTCACCGAAATGTGAGGAAAATATGTTTTTTTAGCCAAATTTTGAGGTTTGCAAAGGATTCTGGGTAACAGAACCTGGTCAGAGCCCCACAAGTCACCCCATCGTGGATTCCCCTAGGTGTCTAGTTTTCAAAAATGCACAGGTTTAGTAGGTTTCCCTAGGTGCTGGCTGAGATAGAGGCCAAAATCTACAGGTAGGCACTTTGCAAAAAACAGCTCTGTTTTCTTTCAAAAAATGGGATGTGCCCACTTTGTGTTTTTGGACATTTCCTATCGCGGGCGCTAGGACTACCCACACAAGTGAGGTATCATTTTTATCGGGAGACTTGGGGGAACGCTGGGTGGACGGAAATTTGTGGCTCCTCTCAGATTCCAGAACTTTCTGTCACCGAAATGTGTGGAAAATGTGTTTTTTTAGCTAAAATTTGAGGTTTGCAAAGGATTCTGGGTGACAGAACCTGGTCAGAGCCCCACAAGTCACCCCATCTTGGATTCTCCTAGGTCTCTAGTTTTAAAAAATGCAAAGGTTTGGTAGGTTTCCCTAGGTGCCGGCTGAGCTGGAGGCCAAAATCTACAGGTAGGCACTTTTAAAAAAACAGCTCTGTTTTCTGTGATGTGTCCACGTTGTGTTTTGGGGCATACTCTGTCGCGTGCGCTAGGCCTACCCACACAAGTGAGGTACCATTTTTATCGGGAGACTTGGGGGAACGCTGGGTGGAAGGAAACTTGTGGCTCATCTCAGATTCCAGAACTTTCTGTCACCGAAATGTGAGGAAAATATGTTTTTTTAGCCAGATTTTGAGGTTTGCAAAGGATTCTGGGTAACAGAACCTGGTCAGAGCCCCACAAGTCACCCCATCTTGGATTCCCCTATGTGTCTAGTTTTAAAAAATGCACAGGTTTGGTAGGTTTCCCTAGGTGCCGGCTGAGCTGGAGGCCAAAATCTGCAGGTAGGAACTTTGCAAAAAACAGCTCTGTTTTCAGTGATGTGTCCACATTGTGTTTTGGGGCATATCCCGTCGCGGGCGCTAGGCCTACCCACACAAGTGAGGTACCATTTTTATCGGGAGACTTGGGGGAACGCTGGATGGAAGGAAACTTGTGGCTCATCTCAGATTCCAGAACTTTCTGTCACCGAAATGTGAGGAAAATATGTTTTTTTAGCCAAATTTTGAGGTTTGCAAAGGATTCTGGGTAACAGAACCTGGTCAGAGCCCTACAAGTCACCCGATCTTGGATTCTCCTAGGTCTCTAGTTTTCAAAAATGCACAGGTTTGGTAGTTTTCCCTATGTGCCGACTGAGCTGGAGGCCAAAATCTACAGGTAGGAACTTTGCAAAAAACAGCTCTGTTTTCTGTGATGTGTCCACATTGTGTTTTGGGGCATACCCTGTCGCGGGCGCTAGGCCTACCCACACAAGTGAGGTACCATTTTTATCGGGAACCTTGGGGGAACGCTGGGTGAAAGGAAATTTGTGGCTCCTCTCAGATTCCAGAACTTTCTGTCACCGAAATGTGAGGAAAATATGTTTTTTTAGCCAAATTTTGAGGTTTGCAAAGGATTCTGGGTAACAGAACCTGGTCGGAGCCCCACAAGTCACCCCATCTTGGATTCCCCTAGGTGTCTAGTTTTCAAAAATGCACAGGTTTGGTAGGTTTCCCTAGGTGCTGGCTGAGCTAGAGGCCAAAATCTACAGGTAGGCACTTTGCAAAAAACAGCTCTGTTTTCTTTAAAAAAATGGGATGTGCCCACTTTGTGTTTTTGGACATTTCCTATCGCGGGCGCTAGGACTTCCCACACAAGTGAGGTATCATTTTTATCGGGAGACTTGGGGTAACGCTGGGTGGACGGAAATTTGTGGCTCCTCTCAGATTCCAGAACTTTCTGTCACCGAAATGTGTTGAATAATGTGTTTTTTTAGCCAAAATTTGAGGTTTGCAAAGGATTCTGGGTGACAGAACCTGGTCAGAGCCCCACAAGTCACCCCATCTTGGATTCTACTAGGTCTCTAGTTTTAAAAAATGCACAGGTTTGGTAGGTTTCCCTAGGTGACGGCTGAGCTACAGGCCAAAATCTACAGGTAGGCACTTTGCAAAAAACAGCTCTGTTTTCTGTGATGTGTCCACGTTGTGTTTTGGGGCATACCCTGTCGCGGGCGCTAGGCCTACCCACACAAGTGAGGTACCATTTTTATCGGGAACCTTGGGGGAACGCTGGGTGAAAGGAAATTTGTGGCTCCTCTCAGATTCCAGATCTTTCTGTCACCGAAATGTGAGGAAAATATGTTTTTTTAGCCAAATTTTGAGGTTTGCAAAGGATTCTGGGTAACAGAACCTGGTCAGAGCCCCACAAGTCACCCCATCTTGGATTCCCCTAGGTGTCTAGTTTTAAAAAATGCACAGGTTTGGTAGGTTTCCCTAGGTGCTGGCTGAGCTAGAGGCCAAAATCTACAGGTAGGCACTTTGCAAAAAACAGCTCTGTTTTCTTTCAAAAAATGGGATGTGCCCACTTTGTGTTTTTGGACATTTCCTATCGCGGGCGCTAGGACTTCCCACACCAGTGAGGTATCATTTTTATCGGGAGACTTGGGGGAACGCTGGGTGGATGGAAATTTGTGGCTCCTCTCAGATTCCAGAACTTTCTGTCACCGAAATGTGTGGAAAATGTGTTTTTTTAGCCAAAATTTGAGGTTTGCAAAGGATTCTTGGTGACAGAGCCTGGTCAGAGCCCCACAAGTCACCCGATCTTGGATTCTCCTAGGTCTCTAGTTTTAAAAAATGCACAGGTTTGGTAGGTTTCCCTAGGTGACGGCTGAGCTACAGGCCAAAATCTACAGGTAGGCACTTTGCAAAAAACAGCTCTGTTTTCTGTGATGTGTCCACGTTGTGTTTTGGGGCATATCCTGTTGCGGGCGCTAGGCCTACCCACACAAGTGAGGTACCATTTTTATCGGGAGACTTGGGGGAACGCTGGGTGGAAGGAAATTTGTGGCTCCTCTCAGATTCCAGAACTTTCTGTCACCGAAATGTGAGGAAAATATGTTTTTTTAGCCAAATTTTGAGGTTTGCAAAGGATTCTGGGTAACATAACCTGGTCAGAGCCCTACAAGTCACCAGATCTTGGATTCCCCTACGTCTCTAGTTTTCAAAAATGCACAGGTTTGGTAGGTTTCCCTAGGTGCCGGCTGAGCTGGAGGCCAAAATCTACAGGTAGGCACTTTTCAAAAAACAGCTCTGTTTTCTGTGATGTGTCCACGTTGTGTTTTGGGGCATACTCTGTCGCGTGCGCTAGGCCTACCCACAAAAGTGAGGTACCATTTTTATCGGGAGACTTGGGGGAATGATGGGTGGAAGGAAACTTGTGGCTCATCTCAGATTCCAGAACTTTCTGTCACCGAAATGTGAGGAAAATATGTTTTTTTAGCCAGATTTTGAGGTTTGCAAAGGATTCTGGGTAACAGAACCTGGTCAGAGCCCCACAAGTCACCCCATCTTGGATTCCCCTATGTGTCTAGTTTTAAAAAATGCACAGGTTTGGTAGGTTTCCCTAGGTGCCGGCTGAGCTGGAGGCCAAAATCTGCAGGTAGGAACTTTGCAAAAAACAGCTCTGTTTTCAGTGATGTGTCCACATTGTGTTTTGGGGCATATCCTGTCGCGGGCGCTGGGCCTACCCACACAAGTGAGGTACCATTTTTATCGAGAGACTTGGGGGAATGCTGGATGGAAGGAAACTTGTGGCTCATCTCAGATTCCAGAACTTTCTGTCACTGAAATGTGAGGAAAATATGTTTTTTTAGGCAAATTTTGAGGTTTGCAAAGGATTCTGGGTAACAGAACCTGGTCAGAGCCCTACAAGTCACCCGATCTTGGATTCTCCTAGGTCTCTAGTTTTCAAAAATGCACAGGTTTGGTAGGTTTCCCTATGTGCCGGCTGAGCTGGAGGCCAAAATCTACAGGTAGGAACTTTGCAAAAAACAGCTCTGTTTTCTGTGATGTGTCCACGTTGTGTTTTGGGGCATACCCTGTCGCGGGCGCTAGGCCTACCCACACAAGTGAGGTACCATTTTTATCGGGAACCTTGGGGGAACGCTGGGTGAAAGGAAATTTGTGGCTCCTCTCAGATTCCAGAACTTTCTGTCACCGAAATGTGAGGAAAATATGTTTTTTTAGCCAAATTTTGAGGTTTGCAAAGGATTCTGGGTAACAGAACCTGGTCAGAGCCCCACAAGTCACCCCATCTTGGATTCCCCTAGGTGTCTAGTTTTCAAAAATGCACAGGTTTGGTAGGTTTCCCTAGGTGCTGGCTGAGCTAGAGGCCAAAATCTACAGCTAGGCACTTTGCAAAAAACAGCTCTGTTTTCTTTCAAAAAATGGGATGTGCCCACTTTGTGTTTTTGGACATTTCCTATCGCGGGCGCTAGGACTTCCCACACAAGTGAGGTATCATTTTTATCGGGAGACTTGGGGGAACGCTGGGTGGACGGAAATTTGTGGCTCCTCTCAGATTCCAGAACTTTCTGTCACCGAAATGTGTGGAAAATGAGTTTTTTAAGCCAAAATTTGAGGTTTGCAAAGGATTCTGGGTGACAGAACCTGGTCAGAGACCCACAAGTCACCCCATCTTGGATTCTCCTAGGTCTCTAGTTTTAAAAAATGCACAGGTTTGGTAGGTTTCCCTAGGTGACGGCTGAGCTACAGGCCAAAATCTACAGGTAGGCACTTTGCAAAAAACAGCTCTGTTTTCTGTGATGTGTCCACTTTGTGTTTTGGGGCATATCCTGTCGCGGGCGCTAGGCCTACCCACACAAGTGAGGTACCATTTTTATCGGGAGACTTGGGGGAACGCTGGGTGGAAGGAAATTTGTGGCTCCTCTCAGATTCCAGAACTTTCTGTCACCGAAATTTGTGGAAAATGTGTTTTTTTAGCCAAAATTTGAGGTTTGCAAAGGATTCTGGGTGACAGAACCTGGTCAGAGCCCCACAAGTCACCCCATCTTGGATTCTCCTAGGTCTCTAGTTTTAAAAAATGCACAGGTTTGGTAGGTTTCCCTAGGTGCCGGCTGAGCTGGAGGCCAAAATCTACAGGTAGGCACTTTTCAAAAAACAGCTCTGTTTTCTGTGATGTGTCCACGTTGTGTTTTGGGGCATACTCTGTCGCGTGCGCTAGGCCTACCCACACAAGTGAGGTACCATTTTTATCGGGAGACTTGGGGGAACGCTGGGTGGAAGGAAACTTGTGGCTCATCTCAGATTCCAGAACTTTCTGTCACCGAAATGTGAGGAAAATATGTTTTTTTAGCCAGATTTTGAGGTTTGCAAAGGATTCTGGGTAACAGAACCTGGTCAGAGCCCCACAAGTCACCCCATCTTGGATTCCCCTATGTGTCTAGTTTTCAAAAATGCAGAGGTTTGGTAGGTTTCCCTATGTGCCGGCTGAGCTGGTGGCCAAAATCTACAGGTAGGCACTTTTCAAAAAACAGCTCTGTTTTCTGTGATGTGTCCACGTTGTGTTTTGGGGCATATCCTGTCGCGGGCGCTAGGCCTACCCACACAAGTGAGGTACCATTTTTATCGGGAGACTTGGGGGAACGCTGGGTGGAAGGAAATTTGTCGCTCCTCTCAGATTCCAGAACTTTCTGTCACCGAAATGTGAGGAAAATATGTTTTTTTAGCCAAATTTTGAGGTTTGCAAAGGATTCTGGGTAACAGAACCTGGTCAGAGCCCTACAAGTCACCCGATCTTGGATTCTCCTAGGTCTCTAGTTTTCAAAAATGCACAGGTTTGGTAGGTTTCCCTATGTGCCGGCTGAGCTGGAGGCCAAAATCTAGAGGTAGGAACTTTGCAAAAAACAGCTCTGTTTTCTGTGATGTGTCCACGTTGTGTTTTGGGGCATACCCTGTCGCAGGCGCTAGGCCTACCCACACAAGTGAGGTACCATTTTTATCGGGAACCTTGGGGGAACGCTGGGTGAAAGGAAATTTGTGGCTCCTCTCAGATTCCAGAACTTTCTGTCACCGAAATGTGAGGCAAATATGTTTTTTTAGCCAAATTTTGAGGTTTGCAAAGGATTCTGGGTAACAGAACCTGGTCAGAGCCCCACAAGTCCCCCCATCTTGGATTCCCCTAGGTGTCTAGTTTTCAAAAATGCACAGGTTTGGTAGGTTTCCCTAGGTGCTGGCTGAGCTAGAGGCCAAAATCTACAGGTAGGCACTTTGCAAAAAACAGCTCTGTTTTCTTTCAAAAAATGGGATGTGCCCACTTTGTGTTTTTGGACATTTCCTATTGCGGTGCTAGGACTACCCACACAAGTGAGGTATCATTTTTATCGGGAGACTTGAGAGAACGCTGGGTGGACGGAAATTTGTGGCTCCTCTCAGATTCCAGAACTTTCTGTCACCGAAATGTGTGGAAAATGTGTTTTTTTAGCCAAAATTTGAGGTTTGCAAAGGATTCTGGGTGACAGAACCTGGTCAGAGCCCCACAAGTCACCCCATCTTGGATTCTCCTAGGTCTCTAGTTTTAAAAAATGCACAGGTTTGGTAGGTTTCCCTAGGTGCCGGCTGAGCTACAGGCCAAAATCTACAGGTAGGCACTTTGCAAAAAACAGCTCTGTTTTCTGTGATGTGTCCACGTTGTGTTTTGGGGCATATCCTGTCGCGGGCGCTAGGCCTACCCACACAAGTGAGGTACCATTTTTATCGGGAGACTTGGGGGAACGCTGGGTGGAAGGAAACTTGTGGCTCATCTCAGATTCCAGAACTTTCTGTCACCGAAATGTGAGGAAACTATGTTTTTTTAGCCAGATTTTGAGGTTTGCAAAGGATTCTGGGTAACAGAACCTGGTCAGAGCCCCACAAGTCACCCCATCTTGGATTCCCCTATGTGTCTAGTTTTCAAAAATGCACAGGTTTGGTAGGTTTTCCTAGGTGCCGGCTGAGCTAGAGGCCAAAATCTACTGGTAGGCACTGTTTTCAATGAAAAAATGTGATGTGACCCCGTTGTGTTTTGGGCCATTTCCTGTTACGGGCGCTAGGCCTACCCACACAAGTGAGGTATCATTTTTATCGGGAGACTTGGGGGAAAGCTGGGTGGAAGGAAATTTGTGGCTCCTCTCAGATTCCAGAACTTTCTGTCACCGAAATGAGAGGAAAATGTGTTTTTTTAGCCAAAATTTGAGGTTTGCAAAGAATTCTGGGTGACAGAACCTGGTCAGAGCCCCACAAGTCAACCCATCTTGGATTCTCCTAGGTCTCTAGTTTTCAAAAATGCACAGGTTTGGTAGGTTTCCCTATGTGTCGGCTGAGCTGGAGGCCAAAATCTACAGGTAGGCACTGTTTTCAATGAAAAAATGTGATGTGTCCCCGTTGTGTTTTGGGCCATTTCCTGTTACAGGCGCTAGGCCTACCCACACAAGTGAGGTTTCATTTTTATCGGGAGACTTGGGGGAACGCTGGGTGGAAGGAAATTTGTGGCTCCTCTCAGATTCCAGAACTTTCTGTCACCGAAATATGAGGAAAATGTGCTTTTTTAGCCAAAATTTGAGGTTTGCAAAGGATTCTGGGTGACAGAACCTGGTCAGAGCCCCACAAGTCACCCCATCTTGGATTCTCCTAGGTCTCTAGTTTTCAAAAATGCACAGGTTTGGTAGGTTTCCCTATGTGCCGGCTGAGCTGGAGGCCAAAATCTACAGGTAGGAACTTTGCAAAAAACAGCTCTGTTTGCTGTGATGTGTCCACGTTGTGTTTTGGGGCATACCCTGTCGCGGGCGCTAGGCCTACCCACACAAGTGAGGTACCATTTTTATCGGGAACCTTGGGGGAACGCTGGGTGGAAGGAAACTTGTGGCTCATCTCAGATTCCAGAACTTTCTGTCACCGAAATGTGAGGAAACTATGTTTTTTTAGCCAGATTTTGAGGTTTGCAAAGGATTCTGGGTAACAGAACCTGGTCAGAGCCCCACAAGTCACCCCATCTTGGATTCCCCTATGTGTCTAGTTTTCAAAAATGCACAGGTTCAGTAGGTTTTCCTAGGTGCCGGCTGAGCTAGAGGCCAAAATCTACTGGTAGGCACTGTTTTCAATGAAAAAATGTGATGTGACCCCGTTGTGTTTTGGGCCATTTCCTGTTACGGGCGCTAGGCCTACCCACACAAGTGAGGTATCATTTTTATCGGGAGACTTGGGGGAAAGCTGGGTGGAAGGAAATTTGTGGCTCCTCTCAGATTCCAGAACTTTCTGTCACCGAAATGTGAGGAAAATGTGTTTTTTTAGCCAAAATTTGAGGTTTGCAAAGAATTCTGGGTGACAGAACCTGGTCAGAGCCCCACAAGTCAACCCATCTTGGATTCTCCTAGGTCTCTAGTTTTCAAAAATGCACAGGTTTGGTAGGTTTCCCTATGTGTCGGCTGAGCTGGAGGCCAAAATCTACAGGTAGGCACTGTTTTCAATGAAAAAATGTGATGTGTCCCCGTTGTGTTTTGGGCCATTTCCTGTTACAGGCGCTAGGCCTACCCACACAAGTGAGGTACCATTTTTATCGGGAGACTTGGGGGAACGCTGGATGGAAGGAAACTTGTGGCTCATCTCAGATTCCAGAACTTTCTGTCACCGAAATGTGAGGAAAATATGTTTTTTTAGCCAAATTTTGAGGTTTGCAAAGGATTCTGGGTAACAGAACCTGGTCAGAGCCCTACAAGTCACCCGATCTTGGATTCTCCTAGGTCTCTAGTTTTCAAAAATGCACAGGTTTGGTAGGTTTCCCTATGTGCCGACTGAGCTGGAGGCCAAAATCTACAGGTAGGAACTTTGCAAAAAACAGCTCTGTTTTCTGTGATGTGTCCACATTGTGTTTTGGGGCATACCCTGTCGCGGGCGCTAGGCCTACCCACACAAGTGAGGTACCATTTTTATCGGGAACCTTGGGGGAACGCTGGGTGAAAGGAAATTTGTGGCTCCTCTCAGATTCCAGAACTTTCTGTCACCGAAATGTGAGGAAAATATGTTTTTTTAGCCAAATTTTGAGGTTTGCAAAGGATTCTGGGTAACAGAACCTGGTCGGAGCCCCACAAGTCACCCCATCTTGGATTCCCCTAGGTGTCTAGTTTTCAAAAATGCACAGGTTTGGTAGGTTTCCCTAGGTGCTGGCTGAGCTAGAGGCCAAAATCTACAGGTAGGCACTTTGCAAAAAACAGCTCTGTTTTCTTTAAAAAAATGGGATGTGCCCACTTTGTGTTTTTGGACATTTCCTATCGCGGGCGCTAGGACTTCCCACACAAGTGAGGTATCATTTTTATCGGGAGTCTTGGGGGAACGCTGGGTGGACGGAAATTTGTGGCTCCTCTCAGATTCCAGAACTTTCTGTCACCGAAATGTGTTGAATAATGTGTTTTTTTAGCCAAAATTTGAGGTTTGCAAAGGATTCTGGGTGACAGAACCTGGTCAGAGCCCCACAAGTCACCCCATCTTGGATTCTACTAGGTCTCTAGTTTTAAAAAATGCACAGGTTTGGTAGGTTTCCCTAGGTGACGGCTGAGCTACAGGCCAAAATCTACAGGTAGGCACTTTGCAAAAAACAGCTCTGTTTTCTGTGATGTGTCCACGTTGTGTTTTGGGGCATACCCTGTCGCGGGCGCTAGGCCTACCCACACAAGTGAGGTACCATTTTTATCGGGAACCTTGGGGGAACGCTGGGTGAAAGGAAATTTGTGGCTCCTCTCAGATTCCAGATCTTTCTGTCACCGAAATGTGAGGAAAATATGTTTTTTTAGCCAAATTTTGAGGTTTGCAAAGGATTCTGGGTAACAGAACCTGGTCAGAGCCCCACAAGTCACCCCATCTTGGATTCCCCTAGGTGTCTAGTTTTAAAAAATGCACAGGTTTGGTAGGTTTCCCTAGGTGCTGGCTGAGCTAGAGGCCAAAATCTACAGGTAGGCACTTTGCAAAAAACAGCTCTGTTTTCTTTCAAAAAATGGGATGTGCCCACTTTGTGTTTTTGGACATTTCCTATCGCGGGCGCTAGGACTTCCCACACCAGTGAGGTATCATTTTTATCGGGAGACTTGGGGGAACGCTGGGTGGATGGAAATTTGTGGCTCCTCTCAGATTCCAGAACTTTCTGTCACCGAAATGTGTGGAAAATGTGTTTTTTTAGCCAAAATTTGAGGTTTGCAAAGGATTCTTGGTGACAGAGCCTGGTCAGAGCCCCACAAGTCACCCGATCTTGGATTCTCCTAGGTCTCTAGTTTTAAAAAATGCACAGGTTTGGTAGGTTTCCCTAGGTGACGGCTGAGCTACAGGCCAAAATCTACAGGTAGGCACTTTGCAAAAAACAGCTCTGTTTTCTGTGATGTGTCCACGTTGTGTTTTGGGGCATATCCTGTTGCGGGCGCTAGGCCTACCCACACAAGTGAGGTACCATTTTTATCGGGAGACTTGGGGGAACGCTGGGTGGAAGGAAATTTGTGGCTCCTCTCAGATTCCAGAACTTTCTGTCACCGAAATGTGAGGAAAATATGTTTTTTTAGCCAAATTTTGAGGTTTGCAAAGGATTCTGGGTAACATAACCTGGTCAGAGCCCTACAAGTCACCAGATCTTGGATTCCCCTACGTCTCTAGTTTTCAAAAATGCACAGGTTTGGTAGGTTTCCCTAGGTGCCGGCTGAGCTGGAGGCCAAAATCTACAGGTAGGCACTTTTCAAAAAACAGCTCTGTTTTCTGTGATGTGTCCACGTTGTGTTTTGGGGCATACTCTGTCGCGTGCGCTAGGCCTACCCACACAAGTGAGGTACCATTTTTATCGGGAGACTTGGGGGAATGATGGGTGGAAGGAAACTTGTGGCTCATCTCAGATTCCAGAACTTTCTGTCACCGAAATGTGAGGAAAATATGTTTTTTTAGCCAGATTTTGAGGTTTGCAAAGGATTCTGGGTAACAGAACCTGGTCAGAGCCCCACAAGTCACCCCATCTTGGATTCCCCTATGTGTCTAGTTTTAAAAAATGCACAGGTTTGGTAGGTTTCCTTAGGTGCCGGCTGAGCTGGAGGCCAAAATCTGCAGGTAGGAACTTTGCAAAAAACAGCTCTGTTTTCAGTGATGTGTCCACATTGTGTTTTGGGGCATATCCTGTCGCGGGCGCTGGGCCTACCCACACAAGTGAGGTACCATTTTTATCGAGAGACTTGGGGGAATGCTTGATGGAAGGAAACTTGTGGCTCATCTCAGATTCCAGAACTTTCTGTCACTGAAATGTGAGGAAAATATGTTTTTTTAGGCAAATTTTGAGGTTTGCAAAGGATTCTGGGTAACAGAACCTGGTCAGAGCCCTACAAGTCACCCGATCTTGGATTCTCCTAGGTCTCTAGTTTTCAAAAATGCACAGGTTTGGTAGGTTTCCCTATGTGCCGGCTGAGCTGGAGGCCAAAATCTACAGGTAGGAACTTTGCAAAAAACAGCTCTGTTTTCTGTGATGTGTCCACGTTGTGTTTTGGGGCATACCCTGTCGCGGGCGCTAGGCCTACCCACACAAGTGAGGTACCATTTTTATCGGGAACCTTGGGGGAACGCTGGGTGAAAGGAAATTTGTGGCTCCTCTCAGATTCCAGAACTTTCTGTCACCGAAATGTGAGGAAAATATGTTTTTTTAGCCAAATTTTGAGGTTTGCAAAGGATTCTGGGTAACAGAACCTGGTCGGAGCCCCACAAGTCACCCCATCTTGGATTCCCCTAGGTGTCTAGTTTTCAAACATGCACAGGTTTGGTAGGTTTCCCTAGGTGCTGGCTGAGCTAGAGGCCAAAATCTACAGGTAGGCACTTTGCAAAAAACAGCTCTGTTTTCTTTAAAAAAATGGGATGTGCCCACTTTGTGTTTTTGGACATTTCCTATCGCGGGCGCTAGGACTTCCCACACAAGTGAGGTATCATTTTTATCGGGAGTCTTGGGGGAACGCTGGGTGGACGGAAATTTGTGGCTCCTCTCAGATTCCAGAACTTTCTGTCACCGAAATGTGTTGAATAATGTGTTTTTTTAGCCAAAATTTGAGGTTTGCAAAGGATTCTGGGTGACAGAACCTGGTCAGAGCCCCACAAGTCACCCCATCTTGGATTCTACTAGGTCTCTAGTTTTAAAAAATGCACAGGTTTGGTAGGTTTCCCTAGGTGACGGCTGAGCTACAGGCCAAAATCTACAGGTAGGCACTTTGCAAAAAACAGCTCTGTTTTCTGTGATGTGTCCACGTTGTGTTTTGGGGCATACCCTGTCGCGGGCGCTAGGCCTACCCACACAAGTGAGGTACCATTTTTATCGGGAACCTTGGGGGAACGCTGGGTGAAAGGAAATTTGTGGCTCCTCTCAGATTCCAGATCTTTCTGTCACCGAAATGTGAGGAAAATATGTTTTTTTAGCCAAATTTTGAGGTTTGCAAAGGATTCTGGGTAACAGAACCTGGTCAGAGCCCCACAAGTCACCCCATCTTGGATTCCCCTAGGTGTCTAGTTTTAAAAAATGCACAGGTTTGGTAGGTTTCCCTAGGTGCTGGCTGAGCTAGAGGCCAAAATCTACAGGTAGGCACTTTGCAAAAAACAGCTCTGTTTTCTTTCAAAAAATGGGATGTGCCCACTTTGTGTTTTTGGACATTTCCTATCGCGGGCGCTAGGACTTCCCACACCAGTGAGGTATCATTTTTATCGGGAGACTTGGGGGAACGCTGGGTGGATGGAAATTTGTGGCTCCTCTCAGATTCCAGAACTTTCTGTCACCGAAATGTGTGGAAAATGTGTTTTTTTAGCCAAAATTTGAGGTTTGCAAAGGATTCTTGGTGACAGAGCCTGGTCAGAGCCCCACAAGTCACCCGATCTTGGATTCTCCTAGGTCTCTAGTTTTAAAAAATGCACAGGTTTGGTAGGTTTCCCTAGGTGACGGCTGAGCTACAGGCCAAAATCTACAGGTAGGCACTTTGCAAAAAACAGCTCTGTTTTCTGTGATGTGTCCACGTTGTGTTTTGGGGCATATCCTGTTGCGGGCGCTAGGCCTACCCACACAAGTGAGGTACCATTTTTATCGGGAGACTTGGGGGAACGCTGGGTGGAAGGAAATTTGTGGCTCCTCTCAGATTCCAGAACTTTCTGTCACCGAAATGTGAGGAAAATATGTTTTTTTAGCCAAATTTTGAGGTTTGCAAAGGATTCTGGGTAACATAACCTGGTCAGAGCCCTACAAGTCACCAGATCTTGGATTCCCCTACGTCTCTAGTTTTCAAAAATGCACAGGTTTGGTAGGTTTCCCTAGGTGCCGGCTGAGCTGGAGGCCAAAATCTACAGGTAGGCACTTTTCCAAAAACAGCTCTGTTTTCTGTGATGTGTCCACGTTGTGTTTTGGGGCATACTCTGTCGCGTGCGCTAGGCCTACCCACACAAGTGAGGTACCATTTTTATCGGGAGACTTGGGGGAATGATGGGTGGAAGGAAACTTGTGGCTCATCTCAGATTCCAGAACTTTCTGTCACCGAAATGTGAGGAAAATATGTTTTTTTAGCCAGATTTTGAGGTTTGCAAAGGATTCTGGGTAACAGAACCTGGTCAGAGCCCCACAAGTCACCCCATCTTGGATTACCCTATGTGTCTAGTTTTAAAAAATGCACAGGTTTGGTAGGTTTCCTTAGGTGCCGGCTGAGCTGGAGGCCAAAATCTGCAGGTAGGAACTTTGCAAAAAACAGCTCTGTTTTCAGTGATGTGTCCACATTGTGTTTTGGGGCATATCCTGTCGCGGGCGCTGGGCCTACCCACACAAGTGAGGTACCATTTTTATCGAGAGACTTGGGGGAATGCTTGATGGAAGGAAACTTGTGGCTCATCTCAGATTCCAGAACTTTCTGTCACTGAAATGTGAGGAAAATATGTTTTTTTAGGCAAATTTTGAGGTTTGCAAAGGATTCTGGGTAACAGAACCTGGTCAGAGCCCTACAAGTCACCCGATCTTGGATTCTCCTAGGTCTCTAGTTTTCAAAAATGCACAGGTTTGGTAGGTTTCCCTATGTGCCGGCTGAGCTGGAGGCCAAAATCTACAGGTAGGAACTTTGCAAAAAACAGCTCTGTTTTCTGTGATGTGTCCACGTTGTGTTTTGGGGCATACCCTGTCGCGGGCGCTAGGCCTACCCACACAAGTGAGGTACCATTTTTATCGGGAACCTTGGGGGAACGCTGGGTGTAAGGAAATTTGTGGCTCCTCTCAGATTCCAGAACTTTCTGTCACCGAAATGTGAGGAAAATATGTTTTTTTAGCCAAATTTTGAGGTTTGCAAAGGATTCTGGGTAACAGAACCTGGTCAGAGCCCCACAAGTCACCCCATCTTGGATTCCCCTAGGTGTCTAGTTTTCAAAAATGCACAGGTTTGGTAGGTTTCCCTAGGTGCTGGCTGAGCTAGAGGCCAAAATCTACAGCTAGGCACTTTGCAAAAAACAGCTCTGTTTTCTTTCAAAAAATGGGATGTGCCCACTTTGTGTTTTTGGACATTTCCTATCGCGGGCGCTAGGACTTCCCACACAAGTGAGGTATCATTTTTATCGGGAGACTTGGGGGAACGCTGGGTGGACGGAAATTTGTGGCTCCTCTCAGATTCCAGAACTTTCTGTCACCGAAATGTGTGGAAAATGAGTTTTTTAAGCCAAAATTTGAGGTTTGCAAAGGATTCTGGGTGACAGAACCTGGTCAGAGACCCACAAGTCACCCCATCTTGGATTCTCCTAGGTCTCTAGTTTTAAAAAATGCACAGGTTTGGTAGGTTTCCCTAGGTGACGGCTGAGCTACAGGCCAAAATCTACAGGTAGGCACTTTGCAAAAAACAGCTCTGTTTTCTGTGATGTGTCCACTTTGTGTTTTGGGGCATATCCTGTCGCGGGCGCTAGGCCTACCCACACAAGTGAGGTACCATTTTTATCGGGAGACTTGGGGGAACGCTGGGTGGAAGGAAATTTGTGGCTCCTCTCAGATTCCAGAACTTTCTGTCACCGAAATTTGTGGAAAATGTGTTTTTTTAGCCAAAATTTGAGGTTTGCAAAGGATTCTGGGTGACAGAACCTGGTCAGAGCCCCACAAGTCACCCCATCTTGGATTCTCCTAGGTCTCTAGTTTTAAAAAATGCACAGGTTTGGTAGGTTTCCCTAGGTGCCGGCTGAGCTGGAGGCCAAAATCTACAGGTAGGCACTTTTCAAAAAACAGCTCTGTTTTCTGTGATGTGTCCACGTTGTGTTTTGGGGCATACTCTGTCGCGTGCGCTAGGCCTACCCACACAAGTGAGGTACCATTTTTATCGGGAGACTTGGGGGAACGCTGGGTGGAAGGAAACTTGTGGCTCATCTCAGATTCCAGAACTTTCTGTCACCGAAATGTGAGGAAAATATGTTTTTTTAGCCAGATTTTGAGGTTTGCAAAGGATTCTGGGTAACAGAACCTGGTCAGAGCCCCACAAGTCACCCCATCTTGGATTCCCCTATGTGTCTAGTTTTCAAAAATGCACAGGTTTGGTAGGTTTCCCTAGGTGCCGGCTGAGCTGGAGGCCAAAATCTGCAGGTAGGAACTTTGCAAAAAACAGCTCTGTTTTCAGTGATGTGTCCACATTGTGTTTTGGGGCATATCCTGTCGCGGGCGCTAGGCCTACCCACACAAGTGAGGTACCATTTTTATTGGGAGACTTGGGGGAACGCTGGATGGAAGGAAACTTGTGGCTCATCTCAGATTCCAGAACTTTCTGTCACCGAAATGTGAGGAAAATATGTTTTTTTAGCCAAATTTTGAGGTTTGCAAAGGATTCTGGGTAACAGAACCTGGTCAGAGCCCTACAAGTCACCCGATCTTGGATTCTCCTAGGTCTCTAGTTTTCAAAAATGCACAGGTTTGGTAGGTTTCCCTATGTGCCGACTGAGCTGGAGGCCAAAATCTACAGGTAGGAACTTTGCAAAAAACAGCTCTGTTTTCTGTGATGTGTCCACATTGTGTTTTGGGGCAAACCATGTCGCGGGCGCTAGGCCTACCCACACAAGTGAGGTACCATTTTTATCGGGAACCTTGGGGGAACGCTGGGTGAAAGGAAATTTGTGGCTCCTCTCAGATTCCAGAACTTTCTGTCACCGAAATGTGAGGAAAATATGTTTTTTTAGCCAAATTTTGAGGTTTGCAAAGGATTCTGGGTAACAGAACCTGGT